>NC_044067.1:19187100-19402100 GCF_902167405.1 Gadus morhua | reverse complement strand
CACATTGTCTTTGTTGTTACTGCTCTCTGATCACTCACATTGTCTTTGTTGTGTCACTGCTCTCTGCTCCCTCACATTGTCTTTGTTGTGTTACTGCTCCCTGCTCACTCACATTGTCTTGGTTGTGTTATTGCTCTCTGCTCACTCACATTGTCTTTGTTGTGTTACTACTCTCTGCTCACTCACATTGTCGTTGTTGTGTTACTGCTGGGTTATGAGGAGGCAGGCAGGGCTTATGAATAATACGCAGGATGTCTTGTTTTAAATATTCACATTTCAGGCCAACATATTAGAATTTTCTTCTTGACAAGAACATAACGCAATTTAACATATGTTTTATTTATTGTGTTTTCTTCGGTAGGAAGAAAACAACCGAGGCGGCAGTGGATAGCTTTGAAATGCAAATCTTTATTGACATACCCTTTCTAGAACTCTTTCTCTAGCTGCTACTCAATAAAAGACTCAATGTTTTTAGTGGCCCGGTTTATGCCTTTTCTATAACCCATGCCCCTGAACAACCAACAGGGAGCCATCCTCAGTAATGTCTTTATATCAGCTTTAAAGTTTCTGTCTGTTTTATCCTCCAGTAGAGGAAATCCAAACGTTTTTTGAAGGAAACCTCAAAAAATTTAGTAACCCCCACAAGTACACCCAACCCCTTGAACCGCTAGTACTGAGAGAAGCCCAAACCTGGTTTTTCTCAACCTCTTTGGGCGCAGGATCTGTTTTTCAAGTCTGTAAATCAACACACAAACTTTTAAACCAATCTGCATCCGCTTTTATGTCCCAGTGAATTTATAATACAACCTGCAGAAGCTAGTTTGCATGCGGCTATGATTAAGTTACCTGTTTGCATAGAAGGAATCTTTCAAGAAGTTTAAATATTTCGCTTTTGTTTTTGCAAAAAATGCTGACATCGGAAGTAGAGTCTCCGGCATACGACTAATGGCTCCCTGACATCAGTTATTCTAGGGTGGGATGTCTGACAATGCCCCATCAAACATTGACAGTGTACAGTTCTAGTAGTTCTGGTATAGTTGACCGGTTGCAGAGCTTTGATCAGGCGATCCCATGGTTGGCGACCCCACCCTCACGCCTGTGTGTCTCCCCTGTGTCAGATGTGGCTGAAACCAGTCAAGCGGCAGGACATTCCCGAGAGGATGTGCTACCTGGCACCGGTCTACAAGACGGGCGAGCGGCGCGGCACGCTGTCTACCACGGGCCACTCCACCAACTACGTCATCGCCATGACGCTGAACTCGGACGTGCCCTCCGAGCACTGGGTGCGCCGCGGCGTGGCGCTGCTCTGCCAGCTAAGTGTCTAGTCTCTAACACGCTCACGCATCACTGGGAGCGCTGGAATTAAACAGGAAAGCCTTCGTCCTCCTGTGTCATATGTGGCCATGCCAAACACTAACAGGGAATGTCTAATTTTTTGTTTTATACCTTGATCTCTGATAAAAGCATTGTTTATAAGGTCTTTATTTAGTATACATATTTTATTATCCTCTGAAATGTCAAGACCACATTTATAATTCTATTAATATTTGAAGAACCAAAACTATTTATTGGAGATGGTGATCCATTAACCTCTGTTCAAATATGTTCTGTTGTATTAAAAAAAGTTCAATTGAAGAATATATTTAAACACAGGTTATTGCTAGGTTGACCATCATTGATTCAACAGCGAAGGATGTTTTTCATGTTTATTGGACTCATGAGGAAAATGTACAAGACAGATAATTGGCAATGACATCACATTGCAATGCAACCATACCCAAGCTCCTTAACAATATATACACAAACCAAAACAATTGGCCTTCTTTGTTTTCCAGACAACAGTGTTGTCTGGGTTCCGAGAAACAAGCACTTCTTGGGGGGCTTAGCGGCTCCAAAAGTCGTATTCTTCAACAGATAAACTGCAAAAACAGTGCCAGACTTACATGTCATAGGCCACATAAAAAAAATATGTTCCAACAACTAAAACATTTGACTTAACGTTTCATTAAACATAAATAATGAGCTTTAGTTAAAGAGCCCTTATTTTTTTGGATGGAGCAATTTGGTGTTGGACAAGGGTACAAATTATGTTATCATCCATATTGTCTGACACGATCAAATTATTAGATCAACCTCTTTTTCCTTTGACATGACTTTAATTACTTAAAATAAAAATAATTGACAGGCATGTACCCTTAAGGCGTATTTAAAAATGGATCAACATTCTCTGCCAGACACTTACTTAGAAGGCCGTTTGAGAACGTTGGACACCAGCCCAGAAAAACTTTGGGCATTGGTGTCAATCAGTGGAGCTCCAAAATAAAATATATAGTACATAAAGTTCTGATCGCCTGATAGAGGATTTACAGTCTACCATCCACTCACGCATCATGCATGATTCACTCAGATCAAATACATTACTTTAATGTGACGACCAGGATTCTTCATACGATGGATGTCACATGGTGACAGGATAAACAAAGTCACAAATATGGGTGTGCTCACGGGAGCACGCTTACGCTAGGCTAGCACACATAACGCATGCTAGCCTAGCTTGGCATCAGGCTACAGGGAGTTAGCCTAGCATGCTATCAGGCTACCCCTAACGTGCTACCAAGCTAAAGCTTTTTAGCCTGGCGTGCTACCAAGCTAAAGCATGTTAGCCTGGCGTACTAGCCTGGGATGAGCACACCCAATGGAATGTTAGGTGGAATGTGTGATTGTGACGAGCACCAGCCACTTTTTGACAAACTTAGTACGTGGCTGGAGAACAAAAAATGAATCCAATAACTGCCATTTTTGACACATGTGGCATAAAGGGGGAAATATCACCCCAACAAAATAAAAAAGTGTAAGAGGTAAACGACATGGGGTACCATGTGAATGCACTCAGGACGTACCGTGTGCATGAACCAGAAGGAGGAGACTAGGACAAACCGTAGTGATGCACCATGTGGGCGCTCACTTTGAGGACGTCCTGTCTGCATGTACTATGTGAACGCATCGTGTAATACATTGAGGACACACCATAGAGCACCGATGAGAACGTACCGCGCAAGACGACCGCTGTCCTTACCATTGTCTTGAGATTGTCAGAATCACAAAGTAAACATGAGAAGATAATATAATGTTAAGATGAGCAGTGATTGCAGTGATGGGTTGTTGCTTTTCGATTCATTGCATTAGTATTTCTGTTGTTGCAGCTTGTCAATATCGCGAGGTGTAATCTGTTGCCTGAATTGAACGTAAAAGGTCTGCAGCGGGGCCAAGGATTTTGGCACAGCAGCTTCTGATGCTCAATAACCTAGTAAACTAAAACACTGTTTATGCCGTCAGAGACGTCCCTATTGCTAAATTCACATTTTGACATTGATTATCTCTCTAGAACAGCATCATTCAGAAATTTCTGTTAGTCTTCCTAAAACAAACATAAATGTTATGCCTGTAGTCCGAAGAGTCCATCTCTTTTTAAAGGCATTGTCAGCATTGCTGTTTCAATGCTGGCACCGTGCGCAGTAACTGAGAAATAACAAATCAGACATTCAAACAAATACTACACATAAATAAAGACACTAGAGGAACTAACGAGCCAATGAGAGTTTGCTATTCCGAGCCAAGGAGTGCTTGACGCGTTTGCATGTCGATGCGTCAAAAAGGCGGCATGGCTTCCTTCATTTTGATTGGCCGTGGACGTAACCGTGGCGACGAGAGTTTGTGATGCGAGGGCCTGACACAGACGAGACAAGAGATGCTCAGTACGTGACACCGCGGCGACATCGGCATGACAACACAGCTCCATGATGGATTACCAGTGGCGACGCTCCACAGATGTGTGTGTGACGTGGAGGAGGAGGAGGAGGATGAGGGCGACAGCCACCAGCCGGGGTGTGTGGGGGTCCTGTTTGGAGTCCTTCAGGCATCAGGTTTGAATGGACAGCGATGAAGATAGCGGGGGGGCATGCCAACATCAAACTGATGATGATGATGATGATGATGATGATGATGATGATGATGCGATGCATAAGCCACTGCTGTGAGCTTCACCATGCATGCAAGACAGGACCGTCACGTAGCAAGCACAGTATGTTGAGGCTGGGAAGCACAACATCCACACATCTAGCTTTGACCCCCAACACACACACACACACACACACACAACCCCATCCCACCCTCCCTGCCCTCCCACCCAATCTACACCCAGTCAAAGTTGAAGACGATCTGATCCTCGAAGATGGCGATGAGCAGCATGAGGACGAAGCCGGTCATCAGGCCCAGGTTCTGGAGAAGGAAGTGGCCCAGCTGGCAACGCTTGTGCTCCTCGCTGTCCCCGTGTAGCATCTCAGGCAGCTGCAGCAGAACAACACGCAGGTAAACAGACTGGTGCACCACATACTGTTACCATAGCCTTGCTGTGTGTTAACTCAAGTTGGATTCAAACGTGTGTTTTTTGCGACTTATGTTCAAGAATTGTTGAGGGAGAGACATCCCTGAGTGCAGCAGTATTGGGTCAGTGGTTTTCTATTTGTGGGACTATTTAGTTGTTAGCTCAGGGGGAGAGTGACACGGTTCCATGTCAAGATAGATGAGATGAAGGATTAAGTCAGTGCACTAAAGCAAGCTGTAGCCGAGGACAGAGGTTCCCGAACGCTGACATACCCTGACCCATCTTTGAAGGTACTTTAGCCCAGGACCCACCAAATACTTTGTGAAGCAATATATTCCAATTATCATGAAAACATATTTTTAGATAAACCACGGTTCTGAAGGTTCATTAAAGCAGTACCCAACCTCTCAGGCTTCAAACACACAAATGATCACATCAAGGCAATTCTTTGGAATGAATAATTATTGTTGCCCTCCTGTTCCGTGACGTTGGGACCCTCAGTGAACAGAGAACCCCTGTGGAACGTACCATGTCCACCAGCGCCACGTAGAGGAACATGCCGGCGGTGACGGCGAAGATCCAGCTGGTGACGTTGTGCGCGTACTGGCCCACGGCCGTGCCGATAACCATGCCCACGTACGCCATGAGCGCCGACAGCAGATTGTACACGATGGCTTGCTTCACGGACATCCCCGCCTTCAGCAGCACCGCAAAGTCCCCTGCAAAGCCGCGACGGACATGGGAGAGCTAAATGAGTGATATCCCATCTGTTTGGAAACTAAAAACCACATTTATGTCATCGTTAGGGAGACAGAAATAGTGCACATTTGTTCGTCATGCTTTTTAGAACTGCGCCTCATCAGCACAAAATACCCTGATCAAATATGCCAGAGAAACAGCAGGGGATAAAAGTTGACGACGTGAGGTAACGGGTACTAAACTACAATCCATTAACCATTATATAATCCACCGTCCCCTAGAGGCCTGGGGATTGACATGTACCGAAATTAATACTTTCAGGGAAGTTTTTGCTTGCGACTGATACCGACACGGTCTGTATTGTAGTTCTCTACCAGACTGAGCATTGAGCCTCATGTAAGGCTACGACTTTACAGGCAGTCTGCAGTCGCTTGAGTCCTCGCCAAGTCCCAGAGACCTAGATCTGGACACAAACGCAAACCCTTGGTCGTCAACAAGAGTGATAACCAAGGCCTACATTCCCCTCACAGTGTCACCAGCGGCCTCTTTCTCTACACTAATCATCCCAGTGAGTATATGACTAGTGTGGACCCAGACATCACTCAAATCCTTAGCATGGGGGGTTGATGTTAAATAGGCCGTAGGAAAAAGAGCAGGGGTGACTTGTTTGAAGCCTTCTAGCGCTCTTGTTTTTTTGTTCCTCCCATCTGTCACTTTTTACTTCCTGTTGCGTTTCCCCGCGCTCATGCTTTCCAGTCAGTCCGCCGCTGAGAGGTGCCAGCGTAAAAAAAAAAAACCAGCGCCGACTGCAATTAACACACCCATCACTGACAATTAACTTCACTGTAGGTGGTTAATGAGGCCTCGTAATCTCCATTATCTATTCGGGCTCCCATCTGCACACACGTTTGGGATGTGCCCAGCAATACAGCTCAATTGCTTGGATTGGCTGAGGGAGAACCCTACAGGGCTGTGTGTCTGTGTGGAGGGGGGGGGGGGGGGCGTGGCTTATCGTCACAAGAACACACACAAAGAAAATACTACATCAACTCCACGGTCTTCTTGCGATCGCAGGAGACCTTTCGAGTTTTCAAGCTGAACCCAACCGTCTGGAAAGTTTGTTTTTTCCCCCAAGGCTGCGGAGAAGGAAGCAGCAGCGAAATAAAGCCCACACAACAAAGAGCTGATAGAAAAAGAGTTTGGGGTCACTCAGGAGCCATGCAGTTCAACTAAAGACTGGAGATGGCAGCCCAGCTCCCAGCAGTACTTCCAGTACACAGTGAGGCACTTTGTTCTGAGACCATCAACCCTGGAACACGACAAGAAGAAGATTGTGTGTTTATTCAGTGAATGGCGGCGGCGTGTTACTCCCTACAGTAAGCAGTGGGAAGCTGCTCACCAACACGTCAGGGAGCAGACACTGAAACACACACATGCCTGTTAGTTCTGGGCCTGAATATTCAAACGTTCTGATATTTGTTTATTCGATTCAGTCGAGGTAGCAGTAGCTACCATCAAAATGGCCAAACACGGGAAGACCGAATCATCCTTAGTTTTGTAATTGGACATCCTTCAAATACTTCAGTGATGGAATTGGCCAGACCCGCAGAGACCGGCTTTAACTGAACTGGTTATAATAATAATGAATGAATATTTTTTAAATGTTCTAGGGTTCATCACAGGATTTTGTTTTCCATGGTGATGCTGCCATTACATTGTCCATTTAAAAAAGGAAAAATGGTTTTAGAAGGGTTCTACCAATGAACATATTCAGCAACTATTTTGAGTTCAAAAGATACAAAAAAGCTCTACGCACCAATAACAATAGGTTCGTTATTTAATAAAGAAATTGTATCCTTTCATCCGTCCTCCACAATAGTCTTTGTGAATAACACTAGTCCTGCATTGCCATTTCATCAGAACTTTGCACAATGTTCAAACCCCCTTATGTGTAGGCTACACTCAGACTGTGAAATCATCTTCAGACACTGTAAGGCTACATTGAAGCTTTGCTGTAACTGGACAAATGCGTGGACCATCAAACCCACCGACTTCCATGCAGCAATCCTATGTGATCTTGTCGTTTTGCTTTTTGCGTTATTAAAATAACATTTCAGAAATTAAAAAGGAAAGGAAAGGAAAACTATCAGTATATTAGCAACAGATGGAATTTCTCGTCTGCAGCAGTTCTCTCCGCAGGCTCAGATTCATGCATTGGATGATATGCAGTGTGAATTCACTTTTCTCTGTTCTTTACTATTTCAGAATATTCATAGCTTTCAATTATGTATTCGAGAAAGACCTTATGCCTATTGGTTGGCAGACTGCCTGGTCTGGACTAACAAGACTGGTTTACTCAGCAAACACACAGAACAGGCCTAAAGGGAGCTAGCGTCATTGTTGACGCCACACACACACACACACACACACACACACACACACACACACACACACACACACACACACACACACACACACACACACACACACACACACACACACACACACACACACACACACACACACACACACCTCAAAAGAGACCAAAAAAAGAGAAGCTTGAAAGAATAATGCCCTCCATTAGACAGATACACTATGTTAGTGCTACTTTGTGTTTTTTCTCATTCAATTACTTTTGTAAACCACTGAGCAGTGACGTGATCTGGTCTGTCGATGATCAACAATGAAAAGTAGCTTTGTTGTCCTAAGATTTAAACTCAACCAAGAACAAAATGGCATCAAGTCCTCCATTTAATGCAATACTAGTGATGCATAATGTCATACTGATCAATCCGATGAATAGTTCCCATACACAATTGAGTGGTACACACTCAGGAATACTGATTTTGAGTCCTGGTCAATCGTAGCTCAGTCATTGAGCGATTACAGGTGTCTGTGCAAGTCAATATTTTTTGGACAGATTAACTTTTTAGGAGCATCTATTCTCCATGAAGAAATGGAAATCCTTGTATCCCCATTCCAGCCAATGAGAGGCCAGTCATTGATGAATTAAGGATCCCTCTATTTTGGACACATACAGGAAGAATACAGGGTAATAGGCCAGAACGTGTGCTGCAGTGGCTCACTGTAACTACTAATGGAATTAGGGTTGAATGGCTGAATGAGAGTTAATACAGGTTTTCCACAGTGATAGGTGAGTCAATAGCCACCGACGAGCCACTCATCCAACCGCAAACAAAACCCCTGTTTATCGGAGGAAGACATGGCCCTCAACAGATCTAACAACCAGAAACTAAAAAGCATCTGATCTACTCAATACCTTAACATCCAATCAAACCGCTACTCAGGTGAGTGGAGGCTTAAGATAGACTTGTGTTTATCTCCTCTGTTGTAGCAGTGATTGATTTGCCGACACGCGGGTGAGGTGGGGAGACCCTGGCGGCAACTAGCAAGGCTAACACGCTGGGTGTTTAGGACGGGATTTTGACCTGGGGGGGGGGGGGGGGTTGCTCCACTGTACTTACCCAGTTCGTGGGGCAGCTCGTGGCAAAAGACGGCCACCGACGTGCTGATACCTCCAGTGATGTTTGCACTGAAGGCCGCACCTAGAAAAGGAGAACAGCCACGGGTCAAAGAGACAGCCCTCTCAGGTCTAACTGAGATATAAATGCTTTTTTGTTTATTGAAATATTCTATATTGTTATTGATATAATGGAAACATGTCCCCCGCTGCTTGGAGAAAGAGGTTACAAGGATTACTTACTTATTACTTTGAATATTTATACAGCTCACATAATCTTGTTTGATAGTACAATAAGCACCATCTTGTTGGGCTGTATCATAAGCACTGCGAGAATGAGGGCGCTATTCCTGTTTGCAATAATGTTCACAGCCTGGGGATGTGATGGTGATTTATACTTTTCAATATGCATTTCTGTAAACATAAATATATACATGTATGTATTCTTCCCACAAATTAGCACATTTAAAATGATGTATTAAGAAACTAATTGGGGTACTAACACCACATTTAATTGAAACAAATTGACTGATCCTACTAGAACCACCTTGAGCATGGTGTGCGTCTGTGTGTCTGTAATGCGTAATTCCAACACTCGTAATACTACAAGCTGAACCCTAGCCCGCCCCCCTCACCGATGGCCAGGCCGTCGCTGAAGTTGTGCATGCCGTCCCCCATGATCACCATCCAGGCGATGCTGGCGATGCCCGCGTCCTTCATCTCCTGGTCCGTGTGGCAGTTGCCGCCGTGGGAGTGGCCGTGGCCGTGGGAGTGGCCGTGCTTCTTGCCCTTGTCCCTGGTGGGGGTGGTATGCGCCAGCTCTGCGGGGGCCAGCGGGGCCTTAGCGGAGGGGGACTCGGGGGGCTGGAGCTCGCTGAGCTGGGTGTCGTTGTGGCCGTTGTCACAGGAGCCCACTGTGCCGCCGTCAGCCCCTGTGGAGACGGAGGGGAGCCCGGCGTTACAACTTACCCCCGCTCAAGGTGCGTGTTGTAAAAGGTAACGGTGCTGGGGTTGGAAATGCCGTCAGTCTTTGTCAGGAAATCTGATTGTAGATTTGAATTGTAAATGAGAATAAAACCCATTTCCACTCTTCTATTCTCATGGTACATCATAATATAGCATTAAACAGTCTGCGCTGATGCTAGAATTATTACGGAGTACAAATGAATGATGCTAGTGCGCTGCTGTACAGGTGTGATGCTGTGTAACGCCGGTATGGCGTGAGCCTCTGACCTTTGTCCAGATGCTTGAGGTTCAGCCACTCTGTGTCAGAGCGCCGGTTCAGCTTATGGTCCGACAGCTTTCTGCCGATCTTTCCTTCTTCTCCCCGCTTCTTCCGGGCACAGAAGGTTCCCTGTGAAGAGACAGACTGCATCAACCACCCTGTGCAGTTACTGTAATCAAACAGAAAAACAATTAGCCTACTGCCCTACACCCCTGCCATTCACACTGCCTGCGAGCCAAGCCAGCATAATGTAAGAAAAAAAGATCCTCCTCTTTGTCTCGTAGGATAGTACACCAAAGAGAAATTTGTTGTAACGAAGATAATTCATATAAAGATAATTTATTAATTCAGGCACTGTTATTGGTTTTGCCCCAAACCAATAACGACATGGGGTCCTAGGAGCCGAGCGCGCCGCATACCCCTTGGTCTTTGTAGTGCTTGACCATGCCGATACAGTGCTCGATGATGAACAGCAGGTATATTCCCGCCAGCGCCGTCAGGCCCTTCCACACCCCGTCGAAGGCTGTCAGCCAGTCCTCGGGGGCCCCTGCCGCAGCCGGCTCCCCATGGGTATGCTGCCCCTGAGCCTGGAGGCGGGAGAAGAGAGGGAAAGAGCCATGGATAAATAGAGCAATAGAGTAATGGATGCACAGAACGGTGGACGATTGGAGACGGGATAGGATGGAGAAATAAATAGAGAGGAAAGAGGAGACAAATGGAGAGCGAGAGAGAAATATAAATGGTTATAAGGTCATCACGACCACCAGAGGGGGTGTCATTCTGGAGATGGGGGGGCCACTTGTTGAGCCTCTCCCGGTGGCCAGGCGCTGAGATGGAGATGTTAAATAAGATGGGCAGGCTGGCTGTAGGAGCTCCTTGCCGAGGATGATTGTGGGTTATGGTGAGAGGGTAACAAGGCGACAGATTGGCTGGAGGAGTGGGAGGGAGATCTCTCAGCCCAGAGGAGGGCTGTTCGGTCACAAGAGGTGCAGGGAGAGCCGTCCCCCATCACCAAGGAAAGAGGATGTCACTGATGGGGAATGTCACACTACCGGCAGTTATGGTAATGGTGGTGTTGGAAGCGATAGCTCCTGTTGTTCAATGATTCAATGGTGTTGGAAGCAAACGGCTATTTGTTACTCTTTGAGTTTGTCCAGTAGAAAATAGCTCTATCAATGTAGTTTTCTTTTGGACAAACAGCGGTTGCTGGGAATGTTTCTTGTGGAAAAAAACATTCAGACGTTTCTGAGATCTTTTTGGGAGAAAACCCTTTAAAAAAAAAAAGAAAAAAAAATGGACCCAGTACACTCCTTAGACTGCCCCATTACATCGTTATGGCAAAGCAGCAGAAAGCCATTATCAAGAGGCACAGTAATCAACACTGCGTGGATCAGGGCGTAGTACTGGGACTTCTGTGAACTTCTTTTGAAAGGCCGTCTCAGTCAGCAGAGGCCGTCTCAGTCAGCAGAGGCCGTATCAGTCAGCAGAATCTCAGTTCCCCCCCCAAGGGGAACTTAGTATCTTGTGAATAACATGTCATATAGGGATATTTCCATGGCAGTACTCACGTGGGGCAGCAGGTGCAGCAGGGCGTCGCCACTAAGCGTGCCCACGGCCAGCGCCACCAGGAAGGTGAGCAGGAACTTGAAGCAGGACTGGTTGAGGATAGGCACCAGCACCACGCCCAGCAGAGAAAGCAGGCTGATGATGGTGATGGACACAAAGCCCCACATCCAGACCCACCCTGAGGACCAGACACACAGCGAGAGAGATTGAGAGAGAAATTGTTTAACGTTAAGAAACATACATTTACTGTAGTGAGCTACATAGTCCTTTAGCAGATGCTTTGAGCAGAGGTGACCTCCAGTAATACATGCCTTTCTGGATACTCTGTTTTACAGATAGGGCTCAACGTTGCTCATACCAAGGCTGCAGACATTGGCGATCAAAACCCAATCGTACACTGCGCACTCAGCCCCGATTGTTAGTGTTTCACCTTAGTTAAATTTTTCTTTTACATATATATTATTGAGTGAAAACACATTATCCATGTGGCCTCCAGTGAATAGTTAGGTATAGGGTTGGGAATAGGGCTGGATATTGCCAGGTACCTCACAATTCAATTTGATTTTTTCTTTATTTTTTAATGGAAATCGATTTAAAAAAAAAAAGAATTGTAGTGCATTGATGAATCGATATATACCCAGCCCTAGTTAGGAAGCAGGCAAAGGCATCTCAAGTCTCTCATGGCTGCAGAGAGCCCCAGAGTTAACTAAACTGGTTTAAAGCAGCAGGCACAATGTGCAGTTCATATATCAACACCGCAGTCCCTGAGAATCTATTCCACCTGTGAGTCCTTGAGATGACACATCATATATACTTCGGACATATTATGGATGAAGAAAGGAGTGCAGCGCGACACTAGAGGAGCATCTCTCTCGCATCATTTTTCATTCAGGGCTGAGGACATAAGAGCCAAGAATATAATTTGAAAGACCAAAAAAAGAAAAAGAAAAGAAATCATACGAGTCATTTAAATTGTCGGTGTGCTGTTTTGGAAGGACATGCACTTTGCAGTCGGGAAGCATAACCAAAGAAGAAGAGAAAAGTTTATAGCAGCAGTTACAGAGGACAAGACGTTTAATGTAGTATGAAATTCAATGTCACGTAAGAACCGGCGGTCGGCTTGCTAAACAGACACTGGGCCATTCATTGCTGACACTCAGATATGGCAGTAACCATCAGCTGAACGGAGAAGCAAGGCAGAGATACAGCGAGGAAGAGAGAAAGAGCTGGACAAGAGTGTGCTTGCCATGCTCATCTTAGAGGCAATTTAATTCAGCAATGCATTCTGGGTAGCCTCCCTGTTGGCACTTACGCCAATTTAACTGCTGTGTGCTGTTATCATGGTGCAGAGATGATGCTGTCCTTGTTGACATGCTGGTTGTCCCAATAGCACAATATAATTATTTATCCAAGCCTACGTTTAGCAACTTCGCAGTACAATACACAGCAGCTGGGGTCTGGTAAAAATATATATTTACAGTGATGGACTACTGGCTCTTGGAACATAACATACCCTGCTGTATTCTCTACACCCCAACCACATTTCTTGTCAGGGAAATTATAATACCGTTTTATTCATCAGAGCGTAGTTTGTACTTAATCAAAGTCCTAGACACCAGAGCTTTAGAGACCTGAACACCAGAATAAGAGTTTACGTAGATCACCTGCTAGGCTACGTAGGAGGGGGGAAAATCAACTCCACCAATTAAATCAGCTTTAAGGAAAACGATTGACTGAAACAAGATGAATTCACTTATTGCTAAATAAACAGCAGAATTGAAAGCAAAATCCCCAAACTATGACACGGCAATACAAGAGAACCGTAATGCATAAAGCAGATGACGCCAACTTCTTTCACTGAATAAACTCAAAGAAGGGAGAAAAATACCTAAAAACAAAATAGATTAGACATCAATTCAGACAGAAATCTACATGTGGAAGTCCAACAGCGCAGGCTGGCTGAGGAAGCCCTCCCCAACTCGTTAAGTGAAGCCCAGGTGCTTGGGGGCGAGCACAGAGTGATGTTTGAATGAGTACTAGTGGAGGGATTTGATCAAGCTGTTGCTGTCCTCCTAAAAACAGCTGGAGGATTAAACATCATCCCCTTGTGGATGTCCGTCGGACAGATAAAAAAGAAGAGCTAGTCCACTTGGAAAACAGAAGGCTTGTCTGGCCTCCTGCAGGGGCTAGGCTAACAAAACAGACAGGGCTCCATGCTGAAGTGGTAATTACACAGCCATTAGCCATTAGCGTTGGTAAGCCTGGGTGCTAACCCTGGTGCTGTGATGGCTTTGCATGGAGCCGTAAGGGACGCAAATACGGGACTGCAGGAGTATTCAATGCAAGCCGTTTTCCCTCAAGATCAAATGAGAATCCTCCAAAAGTTCAGAATTTATGAAGAGCGCCTTGGCAAGAATTCCTTTTCAGATAGGAGTGGATGAGTGAATGATCACACAGCCCAAAACATGTCATTACATTTTATTTAATCTGCCTAGGGGTTCAAACACCCAATCAGAATAAGATTTTTATGTGCAGTTCATGGAGTACTTTATTATTTAGGATGAATTGTGTGTGGTCTCAGAACAGCCATACTAGAAGTATGATACAACAATAACACAGTGCTTATGAACAAATCCACAGTTCCACTTTCTGCTCCGGTCTGTCACGACTCAAGTAAAGATCCCCAGCTAGGGACCAAGGATTAAATTAATTATCTCATTGCGTCTGGATGTGTCACATCACAGCACTCATGTTGTCATTACGCCTCAGTGGTGCATCCATTCACCCCCCACAACGTGTTCCTCAGTGAACGCCTGAGCAGCTTCTCATTTGGAGGCGCTCAGTGCTTGGGTTTACAGGATGCTGTAAATCAAGAGTAGTATTCTCTCAAATCACTGCAACTCCTCTACTCCTTGGTGTCATTACCCCAGCAGCACCAACAGTGGGTGGTGGTAAGGGGGGTTTTCGGGGTAGCCAGGGACTGTGCAAAGGGAGAAGAGACGCGTGGTGGCTATATGTGTGTGTGTGTGTGTGTGTATCCTTTCCAATTAGCAACCACTGGAAGCGCTGGTTCAAAAAACGGGCCAATGTGGTCGCTTAGTTTTCCTAATTGGTAAGAAAAAGAAAGACAGAAAGAAGGAAAGACAGAAAGACAGAGAAAAGAAAGATTGTGAGATGGGGCGAGATAGTGGGATATAGGCCCGCGAGACACCAACAGGAACGGTTTTATGAGCTCCCCCATGGAAGTCATCAGGGGGTAAATGATAGGTAGCTTCTCGACTCGCAGTACCCCCGTGGTTGTGCTGCGATGCATTGTGGGAACACACGCTGAGCCTCGGCTCCTCTGCTAACGAGAAGGCGCCGCTGCTGCTGCTGCCCTTTCCCAATGTTTTCAAGCCATTCTTCCTCGTTGGCAGAGATTTTATGGGTGCTTAAGTGGAGCAGTGCATGTAATCTGGGTGTGGGTTTGTGTGTGTGCGTGCACGTTCGTGCGTGTGTGTGCACGTGCGTGTGTGATAATTAAAGCTGTTTGAACCCATGGAGTTTGGTAGTTTCTCCATTCTTTCCCTGGAACTTTTCCTCCCAGCAGCTGGTGAGAAAGGCTCATTTAGTTGATGGTGCAGAGCACTGGAGTCTAGTCTATTAAAGACGTGGCGATGTGACCCCCACCAAGCGCTGGAGGTTATTCCTATGAATCATACACATTGATGAGACCAATTAACGAGAGCGGGAAAACATGACAGACTTAAAAATGTACAAATAAATCCCCACAGATTTTCAGTGGAAGCCACTGCTTCTCCGCCCCCATTGGCCGATACAGTGGTAGTGGAGAAGAAACATTTGTTGGCGCCAGACTTAATCAAAGTCCCTCATTAGAACCACTCAAGGGGAAAATTTGAAAACGTGACCCTACCTTTGGAGGTTCACTTGAAAGTAATCGCAAAAAAATAAAGTGATGGTCTACAAATATTATTTTGCGATGCCTAAACGGTTACTCTGAAATTCTAGCCGCCGCTCTGAATAACAATAATGCTAGTTGGGGGTAGCTGCAAACAGGAAGGCTGTGTGCATCCAGTCTTGACCGTATACATAATACACACACAATGAGCTCTGTTTCGTCACAAACGACATAATCAAGCCATGCGCTCCTTCACAAAGATTTGAAGTTTAAGGCCAATTTGCCATTGGATGAAACACCTGTTGTAGGGATGGGCCGATGGTCGATTCTATCAACAATCGACGATAGATGGATTCCATCGTCGATCGTCTCAAGTTGCAGATGAAATGCATATTTTTTTTGTGATTGTTTTTTTAATTGCCAGAAAAACAGCGCTGCGGTGTGCTGTGTGTGGTGGCTTATTTTACGGCTTAAAAAGCCCCCGCAAATTGTAATTGGTTTGAAAAAAGGTAAACGGTTGAAAAATTAATTGGTTATGATTAGAGCTGTCAGTTAAACGCGTTATTAACGGCGTTAACGCAAACCAAATTTAACGGCGTTAAAAAAATTTATCGCGCGATTAACGTAATTATTTTATAAAAAAAAAAAAAAAAAATTTTTTATTTTTTTTTCCTTTTGCTCAAAACAAAGAAGCAGTAGCCTGACTGCTATGTTCAAATGACATTTGTTCAAAGCAGTCGTTTAATTGCACTATAGGCTCTTTTTTTGTATCGTCCTGTTTTGATCAGTGTATATGCCAATGTTGTTATCAATAAAAAAATCATTTGAACAAGGCAAGCCGATGCACTTCACCATGTTGATAAGAGAATTAAAATGAGAAGAATTATGGGACAAAAAAATCAAGGGATATTTAGCATAGAAATTTTTTTTTCCGATTAATCGCGATTAATTAGAGTTAACTATGACATTAATGCGATTAATCACGATTAAATATTTTAATCGCTTGACAGCTCTAGTTATGATGTTTTGAATTGTCAGAGGTTGACCAGACGGCTTCAATGAAACCAACTGAAAGTAGTAGAAAGGAGTAGTTGCATCCGGCGTTACATGAAACGCTGATATTGACGACCCCCTTGATAATAGTCTTTAAGAAAAAATTTGAAAATAAACTGAAAATGTATAATGTAATAAATCAGCTTAAAAATAAGTGAATGAGCGGAGTGGAGTTAGTTGCATCCGGCGTTCCATGAAACGGTGATATTGACGACCACACGACCCCCCCCCCCCCCCCAGGTTACACTATTGAGACACAACGACTGTGACATCATGGTCATCAACTACAAGTACCGGTAGTATAATCTGTCGAGTCGTGTGAAAGTTTATAGTTTTTCAGACATTTCAGGAGCGGTTTGTTGGCTACAAAACATTCTTATTTCATACAAAACGGTCCCCAGCACCTGCACACAACGGTTCCCTGCGAGCAACGACTACCACACCCATTTTGAAATAATGATGTTTAGAGGCGCCTCCAAATGCTCCTCTGTTCCAGTGGTAGGTTTAAATGTCTTATCAAAAGGGGATACAGGCAAGAATGCACCACCAGGAGAAAGAGAGAATCCATTTCTTGTTCTACTGGGCCATTGAATGAAAGGAGGAAATCTTGTGAAAGCAAGTGAAACTCACACTCTATATTTAACTACGGCACAAATATCTATGGGGAATTAAAATGCATTTGCTAGTTTCGAAAGCCTTAAAAATCAGGGCTCTCAGAATGAGCACACTGATGTAGACTGTGTTATCGTGTTTACAGTGGCGACTTTATAGGCTACAGGCAGTTGGTAGAGACGGCCTTGGCCCCGAAAGGGCAACAGTTGAAAACACAGAAGGGGAGGCAAACTGTAAAGAACAGCACCCAGATCATAAGACCGCCTTGCAGCTCCTGGCAATACACAAAAAAGTAAATCATGACGCTGCATCCCTGACCCCAGATCTAGTAACATAACAACCCCAAGTCATGGGGTTGTGGGCTTGTGGTTGCAAAGCCAGACCAGGCTGGTTTGTAAACATTTATGATGTATTCATGTGCCTGAAGTCAGGCAGAAGGCATGAAAGCATGATCAACAAGCGATTGCCTATTCATTGAATAGTAAAATTTTCATCAGTTAAATTTCTATCAAGTTAATTGAATTAAGTATGAAATCAAGAGGGATAGTTACGTTGGCAAAAAATGTGGGTCTGATGGAGTATGCTGCAGACAATAGTGATCAAACACGATTCCTTTCGGTTGAACAACCTGACCTTTAGAAAGTGGCGTCCGAGATATGTAGGCTACTTACCAGAGTAGACGTGATCGATGTCTTTCTGCTCCACCTCCAGCTGGTGGAAGTGGCGGATGCAGAGCCGGCTGTCTATCTGGTAGAGCAAGGCGGGGCACAGGTAGGTAAACTGGGCCTGGGAGATCTGAGAGTCTGGGTTCAGACCGTAGTACCTCAGCAGCTGGGTCAGGTTCAGACACTACAGGAGGAAATGGAGCAACACAATAAATCACTGCTATGGCTATTGAGCTACTGAGCGGTCCCTCTCTGTGTGAGTTCCACTATATTATCATACTCAAAAGAAAGTCCAAATGGTTCAAATATAATATGTTTTGTTATAATAACCTAAAATCTAGGGAAAAATAATGAATAGCCCAGCGTAAACTTGTTTTAAGATAACAAGTCTCTGGATATCACAATTAACATTAAGAAAAAGTTTCACTTTAATACATTTTTATTAGGTCACTGGGTAGGCATCCAACAATGCCTCGCCAACCCTCATTAACAATAGATACATTCATAGGTCAATTGCGTTAATCATAACACATCTGCAATAAATAATCGAGTATTTAGGTCGTGTGAATTGATTCATCAACTAAAACCCACTTCATTTACCCGCTCCTAGCCAAGTGCTTGCCAAGCTGTCTAATAAAAAAAAAGAATTAGGAGCATCTAAAAATAGAGATTATTCCCCTCAAAATCCAAACTATACATGGCACATGGGCTTACCTCTTCGTGATGGTGAGCCACTCCCCTTAAATTACCAGGACCTGATGGAGCTGAGGGAGTTGGGGGGAGAGGCCCCCCCGGTGCTTCCCTCTTCCGTTTCCTGCCCGGACTGTGGTCGTGGTCGTGGTCGTGGCTGTGGTCGTGCTCCTGCTCATGATTGTGTTCAAGGTTGTGTTCTCGGTCGTGGTTGTGTTTCTGTTCATGGTTACGGTGCTGCTTGCCGCTGCCCTGCTCCCCCGGTAGAGCGGAGGAGGCGGTTCTGTTCCGAGCCCGCTGCCCTCGGTCCCTGGTGGTCTTCCGGGGCCGCTTGGTCCGGCTCTCTGCCGCGGCGGCGGTCGGCGGCTCGGACTCTGGGGACGTAGCCTCCGGGAGATGCTGCTGGGGGGCTACGGGGGGCTCCGTCTGGGCTCTGGGAAGCTGCTCTGGGTGGGTGGATGAAAGGTCGGTGGTGGATAGTGTTTGCTGTGGGGGGTCATGATCGTGGTCGTCGAGCTGTCGGGAGACGTCTGCCCTTATGACAGGCATCGCCCCGTGAACGTGCTCCTTGTCGGGGCTGTGAGCGTGGCCATGGCCGTGCTTGTGCGCGTGGCCCTTGGGGTGGCCGGCTGAGTGTTTATGCTGGTCTTGTACCTCGTGGGCGTGGTCTGGGTCCTTGTCCTGGTCGTGCGTGTGGTTATGGTCCTGCAGTGGGCCGCCGTCGGCCGTCGGACTGGCCTCGCTGTCCTGTTTGCTGCACTTTATTGTCGCCCTTTCAGTGTGGGGGTGATGGTGACCGGCCTTTCCATGGTGGTGGCCGTCAGTGGGGAAATGAGAGTGAAGCCCCTCCTGCACGTCCAGCATGTCCAGGTGGGCGACATGATCGTGGCCTAGTTCCTCGTGCTCGGTGCCCACCACCTTCACCTCGCCAAGGCCCAGGCTGACTAGCAGGGTCTGGAAGCCCTGAAAGTCCAGCCGGCCCATTTTGCCGTAGCGCTTGAATAGCTGCTGGACGTAGAAGTGCTGCTTCTCCGCTAGCATGGACGCGGTGACCTGGCTGGACTTGGGGGACGGAGTGGCGGCTCCGCCCACGTACGGGGCCTGGGAGATCTGCAGGTCGTTGTGGACGTGGCCGTGGCCGTGGCCATCGCCTTGTGGATGCTCGCCGTTCTGGCCCTCCTCGTGACAGTGGACGCACTGGAACAGGAATGTGAGGGCACACAGGAAGCAGAACTTGGTGTGCACATGGACACGCATTGTTCCTTCACTTCTGGTCCCCTGTGGGCA
Organism: Gadus morhua; assembly: GCF_902167405.1. NCBI lineage: Eukaryota > Metazoa > Chordata > Actinopteri > Gadiformes > Gadidae > Gadus > Gadus morhua. The sequence goes on along the minus strand of NC_044067.1, from coordinate 19,382,540 downwards.
AGACAAAACATGTGTTATTTTTCATAAAGGAAGTGTACATTCCTAAAACATACAGTGAGAGGAGAATTGAATGGGCTTCAGAGAACAAAAAATGTGTGACTTATGAGTGAGTAGCCCGGGGAGATTGAGTTCTTCTGGTCAGGTGATTCTCAGGAGGGTAGAGAGAGAACCCCGTGGCGAAGTTTGAACAGCAAACTGTACAGTTTGAACAGCTTCATAACAGGACTGTTATGGCAACAAATGTGAACTATATAAAATTCTAGGAGGAATGAAACCTCCCCAAGAATCACAAATTATTTAACAGAAGTGAAGGCTACAGTCAAGCTGTAATAGTTTTGGCTCAAGGGTTAAGAGAAAATATTATATAAAAAATACACAAAACTAGAATTTAAGTCCTTTTAAACACACGACAAAGTGTCTGTCCAAATTAGCATGAATAGAGTATAGCGGTTTAGCATGAGCTTAGCTAGCAGGTAACAAGGATCAGACAGTATCCCTGGCATATTGGTGGGAGACTATGATTTGTCAGCCATCTTCAGTACGCCCACGCTGCATAGCCACTCATAGCTTGCCTGTCATACCATAAACGACAGACTCCTAAGACTTAACCGTCCAAACCACGCTGACAACTCATTCGACAACCAACTTCTCAGGGGGTTATACTGCAGACACTATTTTTGCTGAGAAAAGGGCTGAAGCCAGGAATATGGTCTAGGGAAGGGAAGTATACGAAGAGGATATTATCCCCATGGGCAGGGAGAAATCTCCTTCAGTAACCGAAGCATCTTGAATTCAATTTGAATATAATATTCCATGATATATATTTACTCTTCAGCAAGATTCAGTAAATATAATAATTGTTAATAATAAGACAAATAATATGTCAAACGATATATCGGGATGGGTCTAGGGCCTATTTTCTTCTTTGGTTGGATTTAGATTACTTGTAAACTTAAAGCATTATCATAACAGTTCGATTTTAGGTAAATACAATGTTGTTGAAAGATTGAAAGTGTACAAACACATTTTCCAAATTGTTTGACTTGCTTAATACTCCGAAACTCTCAGCAGGGAGTCAAACACCCTAACCACTTGACTACCTTGCATAGCAACCTCAGGCATTGATTACATATATATCCTCCTCACAGATGTCAAGAAGAGTAAGAAGATCTGGTTCCATACATTAAGGGGGAGATTCAAAACAACCCCACTCCAACCAACTGATATTGCTTTGATTTTCCTGCAATTGAAAGGCAGCTTGACATTTTAGACCATCGTAGGGAGTTAAACGCACAAATAAATAATATCGTACTACCGACTTCTATGAGGAGTATATATGCTAATGAACTCTAAGCGAGGCCCTTGTGTATTTCCAGCGAGCTGTCGTTATCACGCAAACAAAATCACAGACAATCAGCAGGAACAATTAGCTCTCTTCGGACGGCTCCATCTCGCACAAAACAAATATCACAAGATTGCATGAACACATTTGAAAACAATTCCAGTAAATGATATAATTGGATGGGCTTTTTGATAATCAATCTGAAGGGTATAATCAATCTTAAGTCTATTTGAGCCTCCAACTCATATAATCAAAGAGCAAAAAAACGAAAATAAATACAGCATACAACAGCAGTGGCAAAAAAAATGTGAACCAAGAACCATTCACTTCTGAACAAATCTGAGCCGGTCGGGACTGTATAGAACATCAGCATTCTGGTATGAATCGTCCTTGAGGAACAAGGGACTGGGGTTACTTACCACCGTTTGCTCTTCTCTGGTGAAAAAGTGGTGTTTGAAATTGAGGTAAGTCAAGGAGTGTGAAGTGGTGTCTCTGGGTTGCAGACATTAAGTAGTGTGACAAGCTTGCTGACTTCATGGCTGCAGATAACACACTGTGTTTATAAACATGAGCCACAAGTGACCTTTGAACCCCGGAGCAGATAGGGACAGGGCAAGAATGGAACCTTTTTGAAAGCACACACCCTCTTCCCCGACGCCGGGCCAAGGTTTACTGAATAAAGCCTTTGTTTATGCTTATGACATTTAAAGGGAACAGAATAATCATTATATGCCTGTTTTTATTGTGAGAACCTTTCTGGGTAAAACATAATGTTGACTAGCTTTTTAACATTTGTATGTTCTCTTTTTTGCATGTCATATGGTCAGAGTAAATAGGTGAGCTGAATCTATCATAAGTCCCACAGTCACTTTGTTTGTAAGACAAATAAAGTGTTTCTTAAATAGCAACTAAACAATCATTCGTAGCCTGTGCCTTGTTATTAATTTGCTCCACAGGCACGGAAGTAATGACACAGCCGTTTACTTGGTGGGATTGCAAGGGTCTATCTGTGCACGGTGGGTTTGAACTAATGTGTTGGGTAATTGAACCAGACAGGCTGACCGGTGCACTGATCCGGACACACTGTCTGACATCAACACCACCACTACCTCTTAATAATCCCTGCTTGTTCTGGTCTCATGACAATGTTGGAAATGTGCAAAACCCTGTGATGTTGACGTTTACTTGGCCGTTCATATCCCACCGCCGATGGGAAAGCTCTGCCATTTTCCAACAGCAGTACCGACTGAAGTTATGAAATATACAGTATATATTTCTTAATTACCTGGAATATTGAATCTTTGACTCACCATAATATTAGGCTCCCTCCTTCTGACTTATCTGTGGATTCAAAATAAATAAATAAAATAGTTTGTTTACTTTGGTTCAAGGTTTCCCTTGAGGCACTCATCATAATAGTCACATTGTAATGCTAACCTTCAGCTTAAGATAGATAGATGGATAGATGGCTAGAGGGATAGATGGATCGATGGATCGATGGATCGATGGATATATATAGCGATGCGTTTGTCTTTTGTACACAGTTGCCCCAAAGAGCAAAGGTTCATTGAATTTATCTTTCAAAGGATGATCATTCAATTTAAAATATGATAAAAAAAATAACTTGAAAATGGTCTATACAGTAGATCTCTTTCAAGAGAGGCACCACATTTGTCTACACCAAGTTTTACCACATAAGTTAATCATTTACCATTTGGCACACCATTTTTGAATCCCTGCAGCCCAAATTAACAAATTATGTGCCAATCCTATCGTCAAGTAAGCGATTCAAGCATGGTGATTTAAAAAGGTCTAATGTGTAGTGTCTGTTAATATGCAGTTGGGCATGGGGAAAACCCATAACAGAACGTCACCTAAACTGTTCCCTGCTCATTTGTAGAGATGTTGAGTGGCTGGTGTTGAGACCAGCTAATCCAGTTAAATAAGTATGCTGTTCAACAACACGTATGTGACACGCAGACACACAATTGTAAAGCTAGGGTAGGCAATTTTTTTAGAAGCAATTATGTACGTAACTGTTGAAAGTTACGAACATGGACTCTTGGATTTGTTTTGCTTGGACACTTTCAAAAGCTAGCGTTCTCTTCCTCGTTTATCCAAGTAGCCTACCCTAGCTTTACCTGCAATATACGATTGAATCATAGAAACGCACAAATATTGGGCAAAACTAAAAAAAAATTCTGAGTGTACAATATTAAACCAGGAAATAACAAGGGTGTACACTGTGGTGGTGTCTTACCGTAGCACTGATTTTCCTCGCCTCGCCTCAGTCCTTGTGCTCATAGGAGGTCTTCAACTCAACACAAACGGACACACTTGAGCTGCCAAAGAGGAAACACAGGGGAACTGATTAAATCAATAACAAGTACTTCATGGATAATCCTCATTATTTACCTTTGGACCTTACTGATGCAATAAAAGGATACAAATGGTTAAATGGAATAAAAGTATCTTGTAGCGCCACTGAAATTCTCCAAAACATTGACTAAATAATGAACTAAACTAAATTACATAATATTTTAACCCATTTTTTATTATCAATTCAATTAAAAAAACGATGACCCTTTATTTTTTGCAAAAAAAAACGTACTTCGATGATTGTAATTTCCCATAATGCATTAGGCATGGCAAGGTTAGGATGCAGGGCCAGGAATACCAACATTGGAAACAATCAGCAAAAAAGCGTCCTTAAGAGAAGCACCACATTGAAATCACTGATGTCCACTCTCATGACTGCTACAAGAACTTCTCTAATCAAAAGGGACCCTGTACTTCCTCCAGTTACTCCTTTAAAGATACAACACAAGAGAAGTAGGGTGGACTCAGACCCTTAAGCCTCCTCATGTGATTCTCACATGGAAATTCCTCTTCCAAGGCCAGAGTCTAATGGAGTAAGGAAGCTAGTGAGGCATCTCAACCGCCTCAGTCAGATAACCGCCATTCAGAAAGAACCTACTCAAAGTAAATGATTAGTGCTAGAAGATAAACAAGCAACAAGAATTCAATCAAAGCATGGGGGGGGGGGGGGGGGGGGGGGGGGAGCACAGCCTCCGGATGAAGAGCATATTCATCTTAAACTATAGAACACTACACTACACCCAGTGCCTGGTACCAACACAGCCCTGCTAAAGACGGCTAGCAGGAGTACGACCCAAGGCCTATACCTACTCATTTTCTGGCTATTGTCCACATTGTGTATACATAGGGTCAGTTTGTCGAAAATTCATGTGTCCTTCTGACCGTTCATCCGGAGCTGCCTTATGATTTTAAAGACATCTATTTGAGATAGACATCTATTTGAGAAGGGGCTGCAACTAATTCTTGAAATTGTTAATCTAGTGGTAATGTTGGTGAGGATGGTCCTTAAAAATGGAAAAGGTGTATAAAGTGAGGTGGATAAAGAGCCCAACAACTTAAAGCTGAGGTAGGCAATTTGTAGAAACAAGCCCGAGGAAGGTAGATTTTGAAAGTATCCAACCGAAAACATTCCACCCCTCTCGGCTGGCCTCCCTCCAAAAGCAACCCCCCAAAATATGACATAGGGATGACCTTTTGAAATAGGGATGGGTACCTTAACATTAGGGCTGAACGAATAATCAAATTCAAATCAAAATCGCAATGAAACAGAACACAATATGCAAATCGCAAAGGCTGTGATTAAACCGTTGCAGACTAGAGATCAGTAAGATTTACATTTATTTTACAATTCAATAGTTAAATAAAGATGTTATATCAATTAATCTAAACACATCGGCCTAGCCCAAAAGAAAAAGCAGTTTATATGTTGACTACTTCCAGTGTTGTGTTGTCATACTAAAGAATGATTTATTGCTATTTTAGTGAATAATACAGAACATAAGGAAGTTAATACATTTTAAAAATCGCAATCGCAATATTTTTCAAAATAATCGCAATTTGATTATTTCCCCAAATCATTCAGCCCAAATGGGCCCCAGAGCTAAATGATTAAAGACCAAAGTATCGATAAGCTCCAACATACCCAGTGCGGTTCAAGACGAAGAAATTAGGGAAAAATATTTTCTATTGATTTAGGCTAAAACGAAAGGAAGGTTACGTACCTACGAAAACTAAAGCAATGGTTGGTTGTTCTTCATTTGTATTCAAAATAACAGATGCCGTTAAAGAACTGGATTAATGAGCATAACTAAATATTTTTGATAAAATGTAGCAAGACCTGTACCTGAAACTCAGGTCATGCTCAATGAACGAATGAAAAGAGTGTGCGTGCAGGTCAGGGATTAAAATTAACGACGTCCCGTCGTCCCGGGGACGTAATTAATTGTCATCGGGAGGATTTTTATTCTCTCTCGGGTCGACTTCGGGACGAAGAGAATTTTGCGGGCACTGACTTCATTTTTCTGTTTAAGTTTTCAACACTTTCTGTGATGTTCGCGATCGGTGGAAAAAACTTATTTAATGGAAAGGGCTTCGTTCAATTGGTTGGCGCGCTCGCGTTTGCGTTGTTCAGTGTGACAGCGGGTGTAAAATCCCCCGTTCGTCAGGCTTTCTTGGTTCACTGGAGAAGGCGGGGCTGCGCACGGAGTCAAAAAAAAAAGTGGGCCGGCCCACCGGGAGACTTCCCGATCTCCAGCCTATGCTGCAGTCAGAGCGAATTTAAATCGCCGGCAGAACGGCCTGGGGGTCTAACACCGTCATTTATCTATATTTAATTTATCTAAATTTCATATATATAGGCTACATAGCAGCTGCATATCACATTAATTGCAATTTTTACATGGGTCTTCTCAATGCCATGGAACGCTCCGTTCGCTTGCAATGGGACCTTCACAACTTCTGACGGTGAATTATATTTGATAAGTCACCGTTGCTAAGTATAATCATGAGTATGATTGACCGCTGTCAAGGAAAACAACCGATTTTTCGCCTCTAATGAAGTCTCACTCCGCAAGTACCGGTAACTTGTCAACCCCAGCGACTTCGGTTGCTATGCGACGTCAACGTCTTCGGCGGACTATTTCTCTGCTGATCAACACTACGAATGCTGGTGGTATCAAATAAATTGTAAAAAGACACACCATGTGAAGTTATTGTTTCGTTTTGGCAAGTAGCCGTGTAATAAGCGGGATATGTAGAGAACATCGCCGGTCATGATTGAAAATAAGCCCCTTCAGGGCGAAGCAAGTTCGCCCTGTCGGGGCTTATTTTCCCGATAATTAACGGCGTTCTATACACTATCCCTTTTTACATTCCTGCTGCTTCGGGTTTGCCTTTGTAGGTGCATTGAGAGGATGAGCGGGCAAATCCGCTGTCAGTGCGTGTGCATGATACGCAGGTTTATCCAATAAGTGGTAGTGTACCCGCGCACCATTGGCATGTAGGCCTATGCGCGCTTGTCTCTCTGTGCGTCTGTGAACGAGAATGACGGAGAAAGATTGCTACGAGGGGTGTACGAAAGGAACGATATTTATATTTCAAAATCGCTAAAACGTTTAAAAAAAAAAAGCAGAATCATTTTGTGGCGCTCGGTGTTGATTCTGTGGCGCTGCGTCACACATTGTTCTATGCACACACACACACACACACACACACACACACACACACACACACACACACACACACACACACACACACACACACACACACACACACACACACACTTAATTTGAGGGGGAGCAAGCATGGACATAATGGGAGCAAGGGGGAGCGCGCTCCGGAAGCTCTGACGCGCGCTCCGGAAGCTCTGACGCGCGCTCCGCCAGCTCCGCCACGAGCAGTATAAAAAAAAAATGCGCTGCGTAGCGGTAATCAATGAAGTACGACATAACATTGCGTGGGGAATAGGCACTTTGGCGCCCCGTGCTGCAGGCGTACACCCGTGTATAGATGGAATGAAACCCTCACTGAAGTCCGTAGGTTGACGATACAACAATTTATTTTATCAGAGGTTTTATTTATTTTAGGCTGCTGAGATAATTTCAACAAATATAACAAAAAAAGTTATTCTCAATTATTATTCTGTTATTCTAAATTAAATTGCCTACCCTAGCTTTTAGTAGTCTGTTTTTTTAAATTATGGGAAAATAGGAAAGCAACCAAATAAACACATCTGTATTTCCAGAAGCTATACTATAAGCAGCAAAGAAGGCTAATTGTTTCAGCAGCATTTTCATTATTTTGTAATTAGTACATTACTTTGAACAGACTGGTAGGTCCATAATGAATACGATGGCGTATATGCTCCAGAATGCATTGATTAAAACAGATCAAATAGTGTGGGTAGGAGGTGCTTTAGGTGCGTCGAGAGTACGATTCTTGTAATCAATAGAGTTAAGGGCTTTTGTATTTGTCCACCAAGTTAAATTTATTGAAGTTAGTTATAATAACCACCAAACACAATTTGATTACTCATTAGTAGTTCCAGTCGACGAATGCTGACGTCCAAAGACAGTGGAGGCACTCATGCCAATCTCTTATATACAGTCTGATGTTAATTGTTCTTTAATAATATTTTTGCTATTTAACAGCTACAACAGGCCCAATTGAAGAAGTCCTGTCCATGATTCCACTTAAGTCATATGCTTGTTATGTTTAAATTTGACTTTTTAACCATTGCCATTTTTGTTGATTTTTCTTTACTCTTATTACTTTTTAAAGTTACTTTGATTATCCTGGAAGTGCCATTTAAATTAATTCATTATGATACGATTGATTTTTGTCATCTGCACGCATTATTGAATCGATATCGAAGCAATTGGATCAACATCAAATCGATATCGAATCGAACACCTAAAGAATCAAATTGAATTGAATTGTGAAGTACCTGGAAATACCCAGCCCTAGTAAGCTGCATACAACATAGTGAACAGGACATCTGCTCAAAAAGCGACGCGGTCATGCAGACAACGGTGCACTTCAATCCATGGTTTGCAAGTAACGAGGCTTCTGGTTGCAACCATGACACCCCCACACACAGAGCCAAAACCTCTGCAAGTGTCTTACCCGATCAAATGAGTCCTTACACCTCAACGACGGCCGTGCGATGGTCTAGTCCTCTATAGGGCCCTCACCGGGAGGGGTCATTCAGCTACCTGACAGACCACAGATCAGGGGTTGGCTGGACTGAGCACTGCAGCTGGTGCAGAAAATGACAGTGTGAGAACACTGGGGCAGGCTACAGGTGCCTGGCTGATGCTCAGACTCAGACCACGTTAATCATGGCAAGAAGAAAAAGGCAGCAAGGCTGAGGGAAAAGGTAACTGCTATTAAAAGGACATTATAATTCATCCAGAACCCATGAAGCCTCTCAGTCATACACAACATTGATCAAACAACCACAAAACAAAGGCAGGGTCCTCGGTGTCAATTAGCGTCTTCTAAGGTAATCCAAAGACTAAGGGGTTGGATGTGTTCTTGGGGCAGTCTGGCTGATTACGCGTATTTGAGCGGTAGGGGTGGGCCCAGATGCATGTTTGCGTATGCTTAAGTGAGTCGCTGTGCAATTATGTGCTCTTTTTTGGGCTCAGAAGCAGAAAGATTCATATGTGTGTATGCATGTTGCTCAGAATATGTCCGTGGGGCCCAAGCACACACCATGTGACATCGGGCAGTTATATTTTGGAGTTTGGACAGGGATATTTGCCTGGTTCTCAACTCCTCAATAATTTTTTAACAGACCATTCTAGCTAAGTGAAATGAAGGATGAAGCTGCTTCTTTGTCATGAATGCAGGTAAAAAAACAAAATGTAACTTAATTTGTTTCCTGCGCAGTGAATGGCAAAATATGATCATAAATCTAAAATAGTGAAAAATATGAAATTATAACTTTGTTATAGGTCAACCAGGACGTGACCTTACTACTAATCACGAACCCACTCATTTGGTGCCTGGGATTAACGAAAAGGTAATAATACCGCAAAGACTAGCCTGCAAATAATGTAAAAAGGTTAAAGGTTTGATACCAAAAAACAGACGTACAAACATTGGGGCGAACCCACCGGTAGTCTAACAGCAGGAGAATTAAAGTGAACAGAAGGTAAAGGAGTGGGGTGGAATCCCTAATCTGGGCCAGACTTTAACGCCTGTCCGCTCTATGTGTTCACTACCCGGAGAGTCCTTTGGAAGTCGGGCGTCCAACCGGGTGAGCCTTTCAGACAAATCCGCACAATGGGGCTAATTAAGAAAACACAGACTTTGAAAAAAAATCTAAATTATGATTCCCAGTCTTATCTGATAATTGGCAGGTACACTGTAAAAATTAAGCCACAAGGAGATTTATGAGCCATGAGTGGAATTAAACCTGATAGAAAACGGTTCTTGGTCTTTGGCTCTCTTTGCTGACCGTAGACCTTTGTCGTCAAAACCGTAAAACCTATTGTGGTTTCTGTGTCCTGCGTCGTGTGTATGCTCATGTATTCCAACAATAAACAACCAAGGGCGTTTAAAACTGCTGAACATATAGGCGTGGGTTAATGCCATCAGTAAATATGCTTATTCCGGATTTGAAACTAACAAAAAAAACGTTTCACGAAAAGGCTAATCGAGACCATGGGTTTTAATCGAGGAAATGTGGCCCCAAGTCCTGTTATGTCACATACCCCCACGTGAAGCATTCAACAGTGTTATCCCAGTATCCCAGTCTGCCTCTAAAAAAAGAAAAACACCAAGTACTGAGCCAGTGAATTCCATTGAATAAGGTGTACTTTACTTTAAGGTTTAAGATTAGAAGCCTTCAAATGTTTAGGTGAGCAAGTTGTTTTGCATATCCTTACAAGGATATATTTGTATCCTGTGAGCATTAAATCAACAGCAGGGTCTGTAACCTTTAAAGAAATGGCCAAAGACAAATAGTGTCAGCATTTGGACCTCAGAATACAAAAACATTGATATGAATATATTGTTCAAAACAAAAGCAACCCTAGCCCTAATACTCGTAGTATTAATGCATTTCAGTGCTACCTCAGAAAATAAGAAAAAAAAACTGGCTATAGCTACATTATGTAATGTATTGTATATGTTGGATAATCTTTTCCAGTTCTGTCAAAATAAAAAAGCCAACTCTAGGAAGAATTCAGGTTAAACTTAACAGTTGACTAACCAGCTTTTTAGAAGAGATAAGCCTATATGTACACCTGTGCACGGTTATAATATATTAAATCAGAATTGAATCAGGTCTCAATGTCAAATAGGTGTCAGTCCGTTGGCATAGGCTTCCTAAATCAAGTTGTTTTGGTAGTTTGTTAATAAATAAAATGTAAATCATCTACCTTAACAACCCTCTTAAACCCCACCTCAATTACTTTGTCTAGCCTTTACTCTTGTCCTTAAACTTTGGAAGCACACTATGCACAAGAACCCACTGTAACTGAAACTTACATGTTGCCTGTACCAGTCATAGCTCCTCTTTTGAGCAGCTGTGTGCCTCAATTTGGCTTGCCTGTCCTCCTGCCCTGCAGTCTTCCTGCTTTGCTCTTAAAGATCAGAAATCATTTATATTTAAATATAACTAAATATTTTTTATAGAGCAGCAAGAGCAATGTTTACAACAGCATATAAAAGCCATAATATCTCAAATGTGTGTAACAATAAATAAAATATTTCTGATATTAAAATATCTACAGGCAACAGAGCACGGCTCAAATACTAACTCTTGACGTCATGTACCATGCCGGTCAATGGAGAAGTGCATAGCTGAACAGTTTTTTTGGTCATTTTCTAATCTATTTTGTTTTATCACGGTTACAAAAATAAGTATTTTTCTTTTATTTCACTCTATAGTTGTATACATGTGACAAATAAAATTCTTGAATCTTGAGAAGTCCTCAATTTAGAGAAAAAATAGCTAAACTATGTATTTGCATTCATTCCAAAACAATGTGAACATTCCACTCCTTTTCTGGGCGTCTGAGGGCCGTTTCTGAGGGACTCCAAGGGGCACTGGCGGCACGGTTTGTGTGGACGTGTGAAGCTGTCTGAGCTGCGGATAACTGCTGCGTCCGAGAGAAAGTTTAGGTTTTCGGACACGTATAACGTTGGGGACGCAATTCATATCCAACATCGCTCATCACAACGACGGTACTAAAAGGGTCTGTGGGGATACAACAACCCCCTCTTTCCTGAGACTCTCAACCCAAAATGTATTCAATCCAGCTTAAATAGTGGGTTCACCGGCTCTTTAAATTGACAAGATAACCTTATCACCCACATTATTACTTCTAAAAAACAGGTTGTCGAAGAATATACTAAAAGGCACTTCTACGTCACACAGAGAACTACCAGCTGGCGGAGCAAGAGTGGAACGTTCACAAACTGGTTGGCAGACACTGAAGTCTTATTTTAGATAGTGATAGATAGTCAAAGTGATTGTCATCACATGGTCATTGTGTGATCCATGATGTCGATGCAAGATATCTGGAAAATTGGCAGCCCTAACTAGAATCAGACTTCAGGTTTAACTTTAGATTTCCATTCTGGAAGGGTTCCCTGGTGTGAATTCCCTCATGAGCAGGGAGTCCACCATTACTAAAAACAAACCATAGGGGTTCTTAAATACACACATGATATCATGTGAATGAGCTTCGAGAATGCTTTTACTGACCCCAGGAATACTGCAGTGTTGGGGGGCGGTCGCACTTCATCAAGCTAGTCATGCTCAGGGGGGTCTGACAGGATGCTTAAAGGTTTTCAGAAGTTTGTGTCACAAAGTTGTATTTTTTTCCCTGTTTATGTACATTTATGTCACAATGTTCATAGCGATTAAAGGAGTTTATTCAAGTGTGAATTTAAGATTTAAAAACAACTTATTTGCTTGATGTCTTAGAAAGTGGAGTAGAATTACTACTAACCGCTTACCACCAGTAAATACAATATAATAACCTTAACTCCATAAATTCCAAGAGAGTAAAAGAACACGTGTGCATTGGGGAAAACAGAAAGGTCCAACACTGGTTGAATCTAGCCTGGTGGGTAGAGAACCAACGAATAAACAGTCTTTTACCAGCGATACGAGACGCTTTGTAGGGCTGAACCATTTATTCCAAACAGTTGCTCCTCGAGTACATCGCTATGCCATTACTGTTCGTCAACACAACTTGACAGTGTGTGAAATTGGCCTTGAACAGGAGGAGACACCCACTGAGGTATCCCCAACACCCCGTCTCAGGATCTGGGACAACAGGACTCCCAGAACTATTGAATATAAGCATAGCTATAGTCACGTTGGAAGAGACATAGCATGTGCAGGCTTTATTTATCTCCCATAATAATAATCGCTATTCCAAAGAACACGCAAGGAAGCTTCGACAGTTTCAATATGGTGAGATAAACCATCCGTTTTTTTAAATAAGCCTCAGAGTGTGCCATTAAGACAGAACTGACAAAGAGAAAGATAGTTTCCTTCTTGTTCACAATTCTCAAAGTCGTCATCATTTTGTCACAGTTGACAACAAATCCAGACTTAATGGTATGGATTTAAAAACAATCAACACAGAGTGCACATAGCAGACCAACCCACTCCGCCCACTTTAGACTCCCCGTCCTATGGTCGCTCCAGCCAAGGCTCAAACAACCAGAAAACCCTGCTAGTTTCAACCGTGCTCTTTATTTTGTATTAATTAATTGACTTCGTTAGTCTCCACGGCATGTGCCACCACTGCTCTTTATGTCTCCGAGGCTCAAGCCGCACTGTAGTACACGTGGTGCTCACGATACCAAGGGGAGCTAAACAGCTAACAGCGAAGTGGGTATTAATGGTCATTCATTTAACCAGGTATCTCTTCTGGTCAATTGAAGCACCGTAAACAGCGATCAAGCTAATAGTAAAACTAGTAAAGGCACTCCCTCTTGGTGGTGGACTTGAGCCTTTTATGAGGCAAGCCGACGCTAGCGCTGACCAGAGGAACTGTCAGAAACATAGCATAGATAGCTTCAAACTAGCTAGCTAGCTTAGACGACCCGCTGGAAACTAGCTGACAGGCTACAGAGCGACAACATTCAACATGAAGCCCCGTTTATAAACAAACTTAACACCTGAACGCCCGGTTTGGGTGGTCGGTGGTTAACGGTTTCTAACGACATGATGTAGTAAACGGCACCCGGGTCCATGTTGTGGGAGTGAATGAAAACAAATGGTTTTTTATATATATAGTTACCTCACTCGAGTGCCGTGTGCATCTCCTCTCCGCTCGGTACCAAAAAATCACAATCATCAACTCTCTTCATCCGCCCCACATGACTTGAACGCAGCACGTGCTGCGTTAAAGTCATGTGGGAGGGCGGGCAAGGCAGGGGTGAGGAATGACTACTCCCATTTTTAAAACTGTTTGGTTGTAAAAATGTGTTTTCGTTTCAGATTAAAATCAGTATGCTTAATTTATTGTTCTGTATGAATGGCTCCGTTCAAGTTAACAGAAAATATAATATATAATGTAACAGCAATACAAATAATAGAAAAAAAAAGAAGTAAAAATTATATTTAGTTTAAAAAATATTTAGAGTAAAAAGCATTTAATAATTAGCATAAAGGACTAACAGAGATATTGGTTGTGTTGTGATCCAAACTCGAGTCAAATCAAGGTCGACTTATTTACACTGAACGCCAGGCTTCAGCTGACGTGAGGCGTCTGCTTTTGTGTTTACATACATATGTCGCATGTACCCGGAAAAAAACCTCCCTGTCGCCCGGTGGGGGTGAATGCTATTCAACAACACCCCTTACGAATTACCGTGCTAAATAGTTTCCAATGGCCATTAAGCCAACGATTAATTAGCAGTATTTTTCTGCAGGTCTTTTGTCTTTTATCATCTTCATATTAATTTCTTCCTCCTTATCTAACTATAAGTGACTTCAGAGTCTGTGCTGTAAACAGATCGTATGACGTCTATGTATTCTGAAAGTCAGTTATATTATAAGTGAACATATATATCTGAGTGAGTTTTTTATTATGTTGACGATTATGATTATGATAAAATCGATATATTGAAAATACTTTGCTCAGACAGAAACAATAGGCCTACAAAGCACTATTCATTTGAAATCCTGAATATGTCCTCCAAAATCACATTTGATTGGTGTCTGAATCGTTTAAAGTTTGTAGTCTTTGATGGATGTGTAATTTATCTATCCCACTCTATTCTATCATTATATTTGTATGCATAAAGGAAAGAGAAGATTAGAAAAACTCCTCTCTAATATGGGACAACCCATTACACACCACAGGTGGTAATTCACTGACTAATGAAATTGGCAGAAACGTAAGCATTAGGGAACCGATTAAGATGGAAATCCAAAATAAGTTCAAGGACTAAAAATGTAATTAAACGTGACTAATGGGACATTCATCGACTGAACATAAATTCTAAATAAGATAAGATCAAAAGGGCTAGACCTGGGGTTCAAAAGCATGTTGACCAAAGAGAAAGAGGATCTACAACTGGTAGTGGTAAATTGATAATGATAGGTTTGTTCTATATTAACTGTTGACTATCTACTGGTTAGAGTCAACAGTTGACTCTGAAGGACCTGATTATTCCTTATAGTCCTTCTCGGTCTCTCCGGTCTTCGGGAGCTGGCCTTCTTTCACTGCCGAAGGTTAAAAAGAAATCGGCTGGACAGAGAGCGTTTGCCTATCGAGACCCTTTTTTATGGAATAGGCTGCCATCAGCGATCAGGGAAGCTGACTCTGTGGAGCTATTCAAAGGGAAGCTCAAAACACACCTCTACAATCTTGCATTTGGAGTGTGAAAACAACTGATGCGAGAGTGAAGACTACTCCGTTTGCTTGTGCTTTTCTTATTACATTATACATTCCCACTATGTACTTTTCCGTTCTAATTCACTATTCTGTCTGTTCTAGCGTGTTGAGGGTACTGGACTGGATGCCTGGACTTTCCTCATGGATAACCGGCCAGAACCCCATCACCATTTTAATATGATGTGCATGTATTTACCTGTATGTCAATTGTGGCACCCATTGCACTCCTGACCATCCCTGGGAGAAGGGATCCCCTACACTGCGTTTCTTCTCAAGATTTCTTCCTTGCTGATTCAAGGGAGTTTTTTTTTGCCCGTGTGGGGGCATGGGTAAAGGGGGGTGTCACAAATATTTGGCCTGTTAAGCCCTTTGAGACTGTAATGGTGATTAAGGGCTATACAAATAAAATTGAATTGAATTGAATTGAATCTACTGCTAATCATAACTTCTCAACTCAGGCAATGTGGGAGTGGGACAATGGTATACACCTATCAGCAGCTCAATAAGATACCCTGTGAAAAGTACAAAAAACATATCCAACATCATGCATAGGGTTTTGCTGGCGTTGCTGCAATGCCAGGGGTACACTTGTGCAAATGCTCTGGTATTGTGATGAATTAAAGGGGTTTTGGTCTGAGGTAGTCTCACAAATAAGACGTTAGATTTATGCCTAAACTCATATAGACAAGCTCAGATATGGGTGAACAGGGCGTTTGCTTTCATATCATATTTGATCGACTAATCATGTTGCTAATGGTGGGGAGGTGTGTGAGCGTAATTGGCACAAATACTTGCTTGAATTGTCATTCATCAAAGGATTCAAATCAACACTGTATGCTGTCTACTGTAAAAAAAAAAAATGCCCTTATTGAAACTCCAGAATGCTTCGTCCACCTGTGTGATTGAGTGTTCTTCAATTTAATATCTCTGTCTTCTTTAATGTGGGAACTTGGCCGAAAGACTTTCTGGACTTTCTATAATTGGAACATGCTGATAGCTGATGATACACAGGAAATATCAAAAGACAACCTATATCCCTGTACAGTGTAACCAAAATCAGGTTTGCAGAAATATGACAATCCAATTTCCCCCACGTGTTCCTTTGTATGTATGTGATCATATTGATAATTATGGTATTCATATGAAATGAATGTATTTGTGCCTTGCTTTACGAAATACATGTGAGTTTATGTCGTAATCCTCTAAAAAGCTGTGAGACCAACAGCTGTTGCGGTGGGAGCCACATCATCTGTTTAGTTCTGCTTTTGACCTTGGGCAAGGGAGAACACCAGACATAGTTTCTTCTCGCTATGGGAAATGTGTTACAGTGCTCCCTATCCCCACCACCACTCCCAACTGAAATGCACTGGGTCTGTTCTGCTTTTCCAAAGCCTACCTGTAGGGATCCATGAGTAAGATACCTTAACCCTCCACCTGCTACTTCCCTTAATGATTAATTCAGTTAATACCCTGTAAATCGCTTTTGATTAAAATGTCGGCCAAAGGACTAGTAAAGGGTAAAACAAATGGCTGAATAAAAACACTTGACTCAAACAAATCAGACCTTACAGACAAACACATTAAACACTAATGATTCTATTTGGCATCAAGACAACAAACTGTATACTCTCAATGGAAAGTATTGTACATACATTTTAAACACCAGTAACCTTCATGTGTTGTTTTGATTTATATATATAATTCACATCATCTGATTCCTCGCAAATGTCTGGTTAAATTGATTTTGAACTCCAATCACTGAGTTAGTCACATTCTGGCACTTCAATATTTCCAAAACAAGTAAATACAAATGTGGTTGAAATAAACAAGCAAACTGACCTTAATCTTTATGCTTTTTTAGAGTTAGCTAATGTGAACCGCAAGCTCTGTTGGTCGTAAAGTTGGCGATTTGGTGTGAGTAAAAACTCTAGATTCACATATACGGAAAAGCAAAGGCCATTGGATGTCGTGACGGAATTGCAATAATCCTTTGTAGTGACATCAAAACCAAGCACGCCTCACCACCCTGTTTCCCTCCTCATTTGAATACCTGGCATTCAAACCTTCTGGTCCCACACCCCGGGTCACTGCCGTCCTCCACCATCCCCTCTACCATTCCACCTACAAAGTTCTACATAACGGGGCAACTTTCTACCTCACTGATGTCTTGCACCGCCATGCAACCACCTGAGCCCTCCGATCTGTGGGCACCCCTCTCCAAGACCAAACATGGCACCTGTTGCGACTTCTCCATTGCCGCCTCCTCCCTCTGGAACACTCTCCGCAAAACCTTCATCCTTAATGTCTTCCCTCAATACCCATCCTTCAAATATGTTTTTAACTTCTAAATGTCTTCATATGTTCTGGACTTTTTATTATGTGATTTTATTCTTGCCGTAAAGTGTCTTTCCGTATTTAAAAATTATGCAAAATAAATGTATTATTATCTTATAATCATTTTGTTGATTTTATGGTCTTTATGGCCATGGGAAGCCCAGATCGTAATAATTGATTTCTTCGAGATATGTATTTGTCAAATTCATGATTGTACACATCCAACGACAACAATAAAATGAATTGCTCGAACAATCACAATCAATATTTTATCAATCAACCAGCTCCAACACACACTGCCACTCCTTTTATCCCTTCTTTGCTTGTGAGAGTGTGCAAATGCATGCATGTATGTATGTATGTATGTATGTATGTATGTATGTATGTATGTATGTATGTATGTATGTATGTATGTATGTATGTATGTATGTTTGTATGTATGTATGTATGCATGTATGTATGTATGTTTGTGTGTGTGTGTGTGTGTGTGTGCGTGTGTGTGTGTGCTTACATGTGTTTCTTACAAACACAAGTAAGGTATCCATACATATATGTGTGGTGCTGACCTCGGTAGAGTAACACAATCTCATTCCCACCGACCCCCTAGCCACTCACATCATCCTCCCATATCAAAACCCCTCACTCCCCGGCGCTCCATCCAACCTGACCTCAGAGAGATTAATGCCCACACATCACCACCATCTCTCCATCGCTCACTCCAGCTGCAGGGCCCCGGGGGCCTCTTCCAGTCGTAAAAAAAAACCTCTGCTTCAAGTGTCTTTGTGGCCCTCGCTGTAGTTGAGGGTATACTGCCAGCCTATATCAGACAAGGGGGCAGGTAAGCGCCACTGGCCACAGCTTGAATTACGGTCTTGACTGTACCCCGGGCATCTATAGTATATACAACAGCGTGGGGAGCCGTGTCTCTCCTGAAATACCTCTTGTCGCAGGATATCATGGTGATATTTCCCACGATGCTTATTAGAGTGTTGTTATGGTCTGCGAGACATGTGCCTGACACGGCTCTGGTTGGCAGAGTTATGGTTTGTGACAGGGGTGAGTGACCGTACTGGGATTGAGGCTCCTTGGAATGCTCTCTTTCATCATAGATTTTATTTTATCACGGAAAGAAATACTATATAAATAACATAAAAAAAATGTATCAGCTTTTCAAACCTTGAAAGAAACAACCGTCAGTACGATGTTGTCTGTTTCCAGTTCAAATGTATTTGGTTGATTCAGAACAATATAAGCGCTCACCGTTCCACAAAGCATGTAACATCACAATCACAATACTCCATCAGGTTGTCTGTCAGTGTAAGAAAGGAGGGGGGGGGGGGGGGGGGGGGGGGGATGTCAGGATGGAAATAACGCAATGAAGAAAGTGACAGGTCCCAACATCAGCTGTGGGCAAAAGCTTACTGTGCAAACCTGGGTGTTTCAGGTACTAACATCAAACAAGAGATGCAAAGCCTTGTGTATTTGTTTGCATTCATATCAATATGATTTGTTTTGGAGAATAGAGTGGCTTTTTGAAATGGGCGACCTCTCCCATCCCATTGCATCCTTCCACCAAATAAGTTGTTTTCGACAGAGCAATTTCTATTTTCTCTCAAGTGTCCCCATGGCATTGGCATTCTATCAAAGAGGATGAGGAGCTTGATTTGCGGGCGGGGAAAAAAACATATTGGTCCAATTTAGCCATACACACGATCGGTTGTGTACTGAAAGTGTGAGGGGGAGAAGCATACTAGTGAGAAAAGATCATGATGGAACACAGAACAGAAAAATAATTGGATTTATAAATTCACCTCTACAACCTTTTGTTTTGTTTTACTGCTGGATAGCGGTTCAAAATCATTTGACCAGATTCCTTAAAAATGTGCTCAAACAGGTTGTCAACAAAGAGACACACATAAAGTAAAAATAAAGTACATATTACATCAATTTTGGATCCCTTGTTTGTTATTGCACGTATAAAAGGTCTTTGTTTTATAGCAAACTTTCATTTACACAATATCTGTGTTTCATCATTTAACTTTGCTTGCTGTTTTACAAGTCCACAAGGTTAAGGCTAAATCATTGTTTGGACAAATGAGGAAACATTATTATTATTCGTTGAATTCCTGACAGACATTCAGGGGCATCTCGTGAGGAATAAAGAGAAGATAATTTGCTCATTAATTCCGTGCTAATAAATTTTTCAGATCACATCACTTCAGCCTGTTTCTTTTTGGCCTTTGATTCCCCGGGGATACTCCCTGACATCTCCCCACCCAACACAATCTCATGGAAATATTAAGCTTGTCCTGGACCCCCTGTCTTTCTTTAAATGCCACAAAAGATAAAAAGTAATTATGTCGGCAGCTTCACCCTTTGCCTTCACAAGCAAGAGATAGAGCTGCAACTTCCCGGCAAAAGGTAAGAGAGGAGCATTTCATTTTTACTGTCCATTTCTCTTTTTTCTGTGCCATGCACAAAGCGGTACGTTCGTTTCCAGACAGGCATGGTATTTAATCCACTCTCTGACTTTGATCACCCCCTACCAATCCAAGCTATACATTTCTGTATTTCACATATAATGGCATGGTCTTAAATTACATATGATTTGAAAAATACATCATTTTAAAAAGTTTAAATCAACTAGAGCTATATGCTTTTAAAGACGCAACGGAGAGCTATCACAGTTCTAATAGGTTCTGCAATGGAACAAACGGTGCCTTTTAGAGGCTCCACAGTGATTAGTGGGACCAAATTTGGTGGCAGATTGACAGATAGATTGATTGATAGATGGGTGTATATATAGATATAGCTATATAGCTATAGATATAGAGATATAGCTAAATATATAGATAGATAAATATAAACTTTATTCGTCCTTGAGGGGAAATTTAGAGTAATAGTTCCTCTGATGTGAATTGTGAAAGGCACATTTCCTCCTCATCCTCATCATCACCCGCTTATTTCACACATTTCCTGGAAACTACAATTCTCAACAGGATAAATCATCAGACTAACCACATCTACGTCATCAACATTTTAGCCTATGCAAGGGTTTTCATCATCAAGGATATGAGGTCATGATAAGGACCAATAAGTATCTTGCCCATAATGTCCAAAGTAGCAGAGAAATGGGTTACCACAAAACTGACAGAACACTTAAATAATGGCTATGCCACTCTTCATCCAATGCAGTTTGGATTTAGGAAACTTCACTCAACAGAGACTGCTACTTGCTATTTCCTGGAAAACTTAAAAAGCCTGCTGGATCAAGGTGGCTTTGTAGCTGCGGTATTTCTAGATTTAAAGCGTGCTTTCGACATCATTAATCATGACTTGCTTATTGCCAAATTAACCAATTTTAACTTCTCAAACAGCGCCCTCTGTTGGATGAAATCATACCTGTCAGTCAGGAAACAGGCAGTTCAAATTGGTGATTCATTATCTTCATATCTAACTTGTTCTGCTGGAGTACCACAGGGCTCAATATTGGGCCCTGTTTTATTCAGCCTGTGTGTCAATAACTTACCAGATGTCTGTAGAAATATTAAAGTGCAACTATATGCTGACAATACTGCATTATACTGTCATGCCAGCTCAATCAAAGAAGCTGCTGCAGTACTCTCAGGAGCCATGGTGCCACTGTCCCATTGGCTCCAAAACTGTTGTCTACATCTGAATACAAAAAAAAACATGTGTCATGGTGGGTGGTGAGAGACTTGAGGTGGTTGAATATTTTAAGTACCTCGGGGTCATCTTCGATTCTAACCTTAATTTTAAGCAGCATGTTAAGAAAGTTAAAAACACAATTAAATTTAATCCATCAAATTTCAAGCATATAAGACCTTTCCTGACTATGGAGACAGCAAAGACTTATATGCATGCAATGATATTTACTCACATCTCGTACTGTTACACAACATGGTCACATACATCTGAGAGCACTTTAAAACCAATCAAGTGAAATTCAAGAGAACTCTTAAAACGCTAGACAAAAAACCTATATACTACCATTATTGTAAAATTACAAATAAACACAAAATCATGGACTTCGATAGTTTTCAGCTGTTTTTGGTCTAATCATTAAGGTTCTGAACGGTTTAGCCCCTCCACCATTACAGAACTTTATAAAGAAGAAATCCTCTAGAATAAATACCAGAGCACTAACTAGAGGTGACTCTGAAATACAACGCCGCAAGACCAAATTTGGTCAAATGGTGGTGTCCATCAGAGGAACACAGTCCTGGAATATATTTCCATCTCATGTTAGAGACTGTGCCACTTAAACCACCTTTAAAAATACCCTTAAACAGTGGTTAGTAGCAAGCCAGACCTGCTCTCATATGTAACCTTTGGTCATTCTACTTTTTCTACATGGACTCTTGATGTGAATTGGGACCTATTTTGTGTGTAAAAGTGTTTTTTTTTATCTATTATGTATACTGGTATGTTGTTTTTATGTTCTTGACTTGCCTTAGGACAACGGATGTAAATTAGCAACTAAGCTAACTCCGGCATATTTATATTGATGCTCTGGCTGACATGTTAATTAATGTGCACTGTTCTAATCAAATAAATAAATAAATAATAATAATAATAATGATGCAGACATATGTTTCATGTTAATATGATTCTCATTCAAAAAACATACTTTTACTTGTGTAAAATGTTTACTGGAAGCTTGTATAATCATGTACATGTATGTATGATACCGGTTTATGATATTTTGCTGCTCTGACAGACAGGAGGAATCCCAGGAGAAAATGAGAATCGCACATGGAATGGTTCTGGGAGGCAGCAGTGCTCTCCACTGATGGCTAGTGGTCACACAACCACTAGCACCACCTAACCGTCTGTCAAACTAAACAATGGGCTTTTTTAAACCAATGACACATTCTTTTTGAGCCATCAGCAAGTCTGCTGTTGGGAAACTTTCCAGTGATAAATATGCATGCATGGGGAAGTTCATGAGGTATTTATAGTTCTACTTCAGTATAGGAAAGAGTACTTTGTTCACACTTTCTTTGTTGCATTTGTTTTTCCTCTCATCACCTCTCTCCCTTTTAGTGTGCTTATTTTCTTTCTAAAACCTGGCTATGCTTACCTTCTCATGAGATCACATAGAATTATGTATGAGACCTGGCACTCAGAAGTGGGATTTATTTTAGGTTTGTTCTTTCATTCATTCTTTGTTTAATTCTTTCTTTTTCTTTTTCTTCTTTCTCTCTTAGGTATGTATGTTCTTTCATTCAATCTTTTCTGAGTATTTCTTCTGTATTTTTTTCTTCTTTTCACAGTTCATTCTGTGTCAATCAGATGCGCATCAAATACGATTTGCCTACTGAAGCACCGTGCACAAAACACTGCTTGATGGAAAGGTGTGCTACTATCATTAGCATGCTTGTATTTTGGAAGTGCTCATCATCCATTCCCATAGACTTTGAGCACAATAACACTCACATTCACAAGGAGAATGGATCTAAATTAAAAAAGCTTATCTCATCCAAGCCCATCCAAAACATTGCAGAATAATAAACAGTATTTTATCGCTTTGGAGGACATTCCTCGCTCCCAATGATCGTTTTGTGTTAGGGAGACGAAATCCGCCTCTGTAGTTACCGCTCACCTGTAAGCGTGGCAATATTAAAGTTGATTTGATAGATACAGATTTTATTATGCCACCCCATCATTACCATAATTTTATGAGTTTTCTGTCACATTTGTTCCTGGTGGCCTGGCGGTGCACGAGTCTAACACCTCGAATCAGTTTCTACCACGCACTGTCGTGATCCATCAATTTAATTTGAAAGATCACAGGCGTGCTTAGCCGAGATTACCTAGGGTGTTATTCAATAGTAAAGTAATGTTTCATCCTTTATCGGCCGTCCTCGCTGGGGTGCAGCTATCGGCAGAGAAACGGTGAGGAGGAGGGTATGCATCTTCTTTATCACCCCGAACACGCCCGCCAAAACCCGTGAGATCTGCCAGCGAGATCCCTAGATTCGATCGCAGAGGGTTTCCAGGGTTAACGATGATTCTCAAAAAGTTCAAAGGTCAATGCTGCCCCTGCACATGGGTCATTCAGAGTACAATGGTTGCCACAGCTTGTATGAGGGTGTGCGAGATGAGAGGGTAATGAAGATGTGGTGGGTGGAAATCGGCCTCTGGCTAAAAATCTTTTTCTTGGCAAAAAGGTTGTGGAAAACTTGTTGTTTCAGCTTTTTGATGGGAGTTGAACAATATCTATCTTTCTGTCGTTCTCAAAAGTTCTCTCCTACTCTCTTTTCCTCCATCCATCCATATATACCTCCATCAATGCACCCTAACCCTGCGTTCACACCAAAAGATGCAAAAAGTTGACGCGCGTCGTGATCCCATTCAAAGTGAATGTAGAGACGCGTTGCTGCTTTGCTGCCGCAGCATTTGCTGCCGAGAAAACGGGCAGCAAAACTTGATTTGAGGCGCGTCAAAATCTGATTTGCGGCGCGGCATGCCCGTGCCCGCTGCCGGGCACGGGCGAAGGGCGCGTTCACGTATTTTGCGGCGCGTCAAATGCTGCTCGAGTTGAAATTTTTCAACTTTTGACGCGCCGCAAACCTTTGACGCGCCGCAAAACTTGATTTGACGCGCCGCAACACTCAGGCGTCGACGCGTTCGGGCAGCAAATGCATCTTTTGGTGTGAACGCAGGGTTACACCAACCCCTGCAAGAATATAGAATGAATACCCTGACTGTCTTGAAGTATTCTTTGCTCAAGTTTATCCAAAACATTGCAAACAAAAACATTGCAAACAAAACATTGCAAACAAACACATTGCAAACAAACATTGCAAACAAACACAACAAACGAAAATGCAAATACTTTGGTACTTAAGTAAAGTTGTCAGATGCCTTTAACTTGGTACTACAACATTTTAACACAAATATTTGTACTTTGTACCCCTTACTTTTTCAAGACAGGCTTGTTTCTTAAAGGTCCCATGGCATGAAAGTCTCACTTTATGAGGTTTTCTAACATTTGATTTCCACTAGCCTTCCTATCGTCACCCAGTGGCTAAAACTTGCGTACGGTGTAAAACAAGCACTAGGTATCCTGCTGGCCTTTGAAAAAATGGAAGCCCAGGCGTGCTGATTTGGAATGTGGCCCCATATTTCATTGTCTCATTGGCCCGCCAACGAGACAATGAGCTATGACCTTGCGATAGCCACGTGTGTGTGTGTGTATGTGTGTGATTACACACACTGTAACGCAAGTGTTATACACTTCTTTGTTATTTGGATAACCGTTCTGCTGTTGGTGTTATGGCCATAACACGTCGGTTCTTTGACGCCTCTGATATTTCCACAAGACTGTAGTTGTGGTTATCTTAGCCATGATTGAGAAGGAATTGGGGGAAAGGAACAGCACCACCGCCCGGCAGCGGGCAGCCGGCAGTGGGCAGCCGGCAGTGGGCAGCCGGCAGCGGACAACGGGCAGCGGTTCAGTCTACTTCAGATTGATGTGGAAGTGGAAGAACCAGAGACGTCGGAGAACCCGTTTGTGATTCATAATATCGTCTGGAGGCGCACACAGCTTTTGGCCGTGATAATGATACATATTATATGATATTGATATCTATGTATTATATGATATTATTTAGATATAGAGCTCCAGGACTGTAACGCAAGTGTTGTACACTTCTTTGTTATTTGGATAACCGTTCTGCTGTTGGTGTTATGGCGCATAACACGTCGGACTCTCGTCCCTAGTATTTCCAGGAGAATCGTAGTGGGGGTTATCTCAGCCATGGTTGAGAAGGAATTTTGGAAAAGGAACTTCGGCTTTCTTTGACTCCCTGAAGTACATGAACCACAACATAGAGGAGAAAGGGATTGTTGCCCACGATTGTCTCCCGCTTGAGCCCTGCATCCCTCTTCCCGCTGCCTGCTGCCGAGGGACCACCGCCTCGGCGCTGCCCGCTGCAGGAGGCGGTGGTGCCTAAGCGCTGACTGCTGCCCGCCACAGAGGGGGTGCGGTCCCTCGGCAGCAAGGCTCCGGCGGGAGACAATCGCGGTCAACAATTGCGGGCAACAATCCCTTTCTCCTCCATGTCCTGCTTCAGTCTACTTCAGATTGATGTGGACGTGGAAGAACCAGAGACGTCGGAGAACCCAACACAGTCTTTTGAGATTTATAATATCGTCTGGTGGCCCAAACAGCTTTTGGCCTATTATGATATACATATCTATGTATAATATGATATTATTTAGATATAGAGCTCCAGGACTCCGCCGGAGCACCCGGAGTGTTCTAGAATATTTACAGAACATGGCCAAAGGCTGTGTGAGCCTCACCAATGCGATACATCCACTTTAAACAGACTGCATGTTACCATGGCCACAAGCTGCTCAGGGCCACACCCCCACCCTCCTCCTCCTCCTACAGACACCGAAACGATAGTTATGATATTATAACTCTAGTTCTATGATTGTAGGCGTAGCCGTCTAGGCTTCGTCTAAGGTGCGGCCACACCAGACGCGTATCTCGCGTACTTCGCGTATGAAATCGCCATTTTCTCCATAGGGAACCATTGGTTTAGGCGCGTATTACGCGTATTACGCGTATTTCGCGTATTAAGCAACATTTTACGCGCGTATAGCGCGTATATTTACGCGCAATACGCGCTATACGCGCTATACGCGCGTATATCGCGTATATCGCGTACATTTCAAAAGAGTTCAAAAAATTGAACTTTTTACGCGAAGTACGCGAGATACGCGTCTGACGAGACACGCATTGCCCAATCAGCGTTGAGCTTGACCCGACGTCACTGGCAGAGAGTAGTGAGCTTGGACAGAAGCATACGGCCGACATCTTCCTTTTTTCTGTGTGGAAATAGTAACATAGTTACGCCATTAAATGCTTTTATGGAAACATTTCTAGCGAGAAATGTGCATTTTACTTTCATAATGTTCACTCGGTGAATGTGAAGGATGTTTGGTTTGATAGTTATGACGAAGAGGGAACGCTCCGTTCACTTGCATGGACAGAGTCTCTGGTTACTAAGCAACCTCAACGTCTTGGCGGACTATTTCTCTGCTGGGAAACACACCAGACACACCATGTGAAGTTATTTAACCCGATTATTGTTATTTATATCCGAGATTATTTAATCTAACCCGATCTAAACTCTATCACCCAAACACGGCGGCGTTGGGGTTTCCTACCTCGGACTCCAGCGCAGCCACGGCCGACAACTTTCTTTATTCTGGTGGGTGGAAATAGTAACATAGTTACGCCATTAAATGCGTTTATGGAAACATTTTTAGCGAGAAATGTGCATTTTACTTTCGTAATGTTCGCTCGGTGAATGTGAAGGATGTTTGGTTTGATAGTTATGAGGAAGAGGGAACGCTCCGTTCACTTGCATGGACATGGACTCATCTAGGCGAGTGACGTAGGCGCGTATAGCGCGTATAGCGCGTATTGCGCGTATGCGACCATTTTTGACACAAAATGGTCAAGCAACATTTTACGCGCGTATCTCGCGTAAAAAGTACGCGAGATACGCGTCTGGTGTGGCCGCACCATTATGGGCTTGTCCCGTGCACGTGCTTGCGCGCAATGACAATTTTAACTATGTACCAGTCAACGTGGGCACCGCTCACATTTCCCACGGCACCGTGTATATAAGGCGGCGCATACCGCCGCTCATCCTCCACGCTATTCTTTCAGCATTTGGAGGGTACAGCAGGTGGGAAACTAGACGGCGACGCCTACAATCATAGAACTAGAGTTATAATATCTTATTACACAATGCCGTGGAACGCTCCCTTCCCAATCAATGTACTCCTTCTGGACCTCAGTCAAAAAGTCACCAGGGCACAGTAGACTCAAAAAAGAAGAGGATGTGCAAAACACAACAGTTTAATAAAAAACGAATTCCTCCTAGATCAAGAAAGGCGATGATCAAGAGAAAAAGTGAGTCTGAAAAAACTCTGGCTCAATCCATGCTTCATGGTATCCATGAAAAGGAAAAGAAAAATCGGAGTAAAATGTTTTTTATTAGGTCCGGGGGTGGAGCTATGGAGTCCAACTCGCCAATAAGGAACTTCTCTCGTCATTTTCTTATTTGAAAAAACGGCGGGAGTGCTATACTGTTAGACAAATCAAACTCGTCAACTGGTGAGCCAATAGGAAACCCATCTAGTCCATTTCTCATTTGAAAAACAGTGGGAGAGAAATACTGGCAGTCAAATCCAATTCGCCATCCGGTGAGTGGATATTGACAATGTCGCTTGAAAGAACATACTGTGTAGTGCGATAAATTACGAGACAAGAGACGGAGCTGGGTTGAGTCGGCTTTACTCTCCACTTCAATTAAACAAGTGTTACTCCAGCATGAGTTCAATACGTAACTGCCGTAAACCGGAACTGTCTTAAACCGGAACTGTTATCCCAAAACCCTTTAAAAATTGCAGTCCCTTGGTGAATGTCTTATCATGTAGTTGTGGGTCACCACACAGGCCCCCCCAGAATTCACCCAAACTAACAGGTCCAGACCGAACAGGTAGCCTACAGAGAACATCGGACACCCACTAGTGTTAAACAGAACATACTAGCACATAACAGTCCCTAGAAAAATCAACGTCTAGGGGGGCGGACCAGGCGGCAAGAACGGCTGCGCTTAACAGGCGAAGGGCAAAAGGCAGGAGCAGGTGTCGAGGCTGCCGCAGGCGGGCGCCCCCGCCGCGGGGGCTGAGCCAGCTGGAGCGGTTCGCCAATATCCACATGAGCAGGCTTGAGCCGGTCTATAGCCACCTGCTCAGGCCTGCCCCCCATATCCACAACAAAGTTCTTAGGCCGACCCTCCAAGACGCGGAAGGGCCCATCGTAGGGGGGCTGCAGCGGGGTACGGTGGCCATCGTGGCGGATGAAAACGTACTTGGCTGACGGTAAATCCCTGGTAACATAGGTCCGGGGGAGGCCATGGTGAGATGTCAGAATGGAAACGAAAGCGTCCGCAATGTCCCGGGATGCAGCATGATGGGAGGCAGCCGACCACGGGGCCGTGGCGTCCGGAAGAAACTCCCCAGGGACGCGCAGGGGCTGGCCGTACACCAGCTCTGCTGACGAGGCCTGAAGATCGTCCTTGGGGGCGGAGCGAAGGCCCAGCATAACCCATGGGAGGCAGTCAGCCCAGTCGCTGCCCGTAAGGCTGGCCCTGAGCACGGCGTTCATGTCCCGATGAAACAGCTCGCAAAGCCAGTTGCTCTGTCGGTTATAGGCTGTGGTACGGTGGACCTTCACTACAGTGGCTTTGGTATGACAAGTCACCTTTGCACGCTGGCATGCCACACAGACAGCGGCCCAGGCCCTAACGTCCTTCCGCAGGCCCGGCCAGACGAACTTGGCCCCCACCAGCTTGGCAGAGGCCTTCACCCCTGGGTGGGAAAGGCTGTGGATCGTGTCAAAGACCTTACGCCTCCAACCAGCAGGCACCATGGGGCGCGGTTGGCCAGTGGAGACGTCGCAGAGGAGCGTAGTGTTGGCTGTGCCAAATACCACATCCTCCATGAGGAGCGCCGTGGGGGCCGTCCTGTAGGCCTGTACCTCAGTACCGCGGTTTTGGCAGCATCGAGGGCAGCTGTCATCTCTGTGGACCAATCCAACACGTCTGCCAGCCTCCTGCCCCGCAAGGCGTTGTACAAGGGTCGCATGAGCTGGGCCGCAAGGGGGAGGAAACGGTTGTAGAAGTTCACCATGCCCAGGAACTCCTGCAGAGACTGCAGGAGCGGAAGGAGGAGGCGAACAACTGCCGTAGATGCGTCAGGTGGTCGTCTGCGGACACACTGGCAACGAGTCCATGAGGCGCTGAAACGTCTGTGCTGCACCCTTGAGGCCGAAAGGCATCCTCAGAAATTGAAAAAGTCCTGCGGGCAGCGGGCACCTGATGGTAACCGCGTACCAGGTCCACCTTCGAAAAGATGGCGGCGCCGGCCAGGTGGGCGGAGAAGTCCTGAATGTGCGGTACCGAGTACCGGTCGGGGGTGGTGGCGTTCTTCAGACGACGGAAATCACCACAGGGACGCCAACCACCATCAGCCTTGGTCACCATGTGCAGGGGGGAGGCCCACAGACGTGTTGGAACGGCGTACGATGCCGAGGCGCTCCATGGTGGCTCCTCCTCCCTGGCGACTGCGAGCTTGTCAGAGTCGAGGCGCCGGGCCGTGCATAGACCGGGGGGCCAACCATGGTGATGTAGTGCTCCACATCATGCAAACGTGGGCGTGGTGATGTCAGGAAACTCAGCCAGCAGGCGTTGATACAGGTCCCCGTTGGCGAACGTGTTCGCAAGACAAAGCCCCCCTACCCCCGCAGGGGTACGAAGCAAAAGAGAGGGCGTCGATCAGGCGGCAGTTCTTAACATCCACCAGCAGCCTGTAGGCGCAGAGGAAATCGGCCCCCAGGAGTGGCATAGACACGGCAGCCATGACGAAATCCCAGCCGAAACGCCGGCCGCCGAAACACACCTCCACATACCTCGTGCCATAGGTACGACGGCGGCGTCCATCGGGGGGACATGGCCGCCAGCCATAGTGTCCACAGGCGTCGCCGGCAGGACGCTGCGCTGAGCCCCAGAATCGACCAGCAGCCGCCGGCCTGACAAGGTGTCAGTGACGAACAACAGCTTGTAGTCCCGACCAGCGCTCACAGCTGTTAATGAGCGCTGGCCCGGGCTTTTCCCAGGGCCCAGTGGCTGCGGTGTCCGGGTCGTACCCCGGGGGCGGAAGCGGGGCCGACGTGTGCTGGGGGGGCAGCAGCGCATGGAAAAATTGCTGCCTGTTGGCGAGGAAAATCCTGTCGGCCTCCACAGCCACCGTCCGGTAGTCCTTGGAGGCAAAGAGGGGGGAGCTGGCCAGTGCGGTGCGCACGGGTGCTGGAAGCTGCCGCAGGAAGATGTGGGCGAAAAGGAAGGAGGGATCCGCCGAGCCCAGCACAGCCAGCAACCTCTCCATCAACTTGGACGGCTTGCTGTCGCCCAGGCCGTTCAGGGAAAGCAGGCAGACCGACTTCTCCAGCTCCGACAGTTCAAAGAGGTCCACGAGGAACGTCTTGAGTGCGTCGTACTTGCCGACAGCTGAAGGAGCCTCCTACCGCGCCATTGACCTGGCCGTCGTCGAGGCATCCAAGGCTGCTACCACGTGGAAATACTTTGTCACGTCCTGCGTTATTCCTCTCAGCTGGAACTGGGCTTCAATGTATTGGAACCACGACCGTGGGTTGTGCTGCCAAAAGTCCGGTAACTTGACGGTGGCAGCATAGACAGCGCCGACGTTAGCCGCGGCGGCCGGCGCCACAGCGGGCGCGTTGTTATCAGCGTCGATGTGTAACATAATTCAGCCGTATCCAACTCGCGTCGGGGGTCACCAAATGTGGAGTGCGGAAAATGACGAGACAAGAGACGAAGATGGGTAGAGTCGGCTTTACTAACCACTTCAATTAAACAAGTGTTACTCCAGCATGAGTTCAAAACGTAACTGCCGTAAACCGGAACTGTCGTAAACCGGAACTGTTATCCCAAAACCCTTTTCCTTAAAAGGTACAGTCTCTTGGTGAATGTCTTATTATGGTAGTTGTGGGTCACCACATTACCTATATTCTTAAGCCATAGAAGGGGCCCCGGACTCCAACACAGAGTGGCCGGCTAAGCCCCTTGGGCATGTCTAACATGTAAAAACGGACAAAGGGGCCGGGGGAAGACCAAGACGCAGCCGCACATATGTCTTAGAGTAGATCCATTGAAGCGGACACGCCACGTGTCGAGTGAGCTTAAACGCCCAACGGTGGTGCTAAGCCCTGCTGAGAGTAGGCTAAGCAAACACCCTCACATATCCAGCGAGAAAACCGCTGTTTATAGAGAGTACGGCCCCTGCCAGTGTCGCTATAACACACAAACAACTGTTGTGTGGAGCGGAACGCGGCCGAGCGTTTCACGTACATAGCCAGCGCCCGCACCGGGCACAGGATATGCAACTCCGCCTCCACCTCACTAGAATGAGGCTTGGGGTGAAAGCCTTCAGCACAACATCCCTCGACCGGAAGTAACTTTTAATGTTCTTTGGGAGGAAAGCAGGATTAGGTCTGAGCAGCGCGAAGGAGCTGTCCTAGTTTAGCAACAAGCAGATGGGGCTGACAGACAGAGCAGTTAACTCACCGGCCCGCTTGGCAGAAACCAAAGCCAATAAGAGCGCCGTCTTAAAGGACAGGGCATCCAAAGGGGCCTGAGACAGAGGCCTAACACGTCTAGCCCCACGCAAGAATCTCTTGACCAGTGGATGGCTGAAGATCGGTCTACCATCACAGCCTGCATAGCCTTAGCCTTGATGGTGGAGAAGGCCAAACCTTTTTCCAATAAGTACTGCAGAAACGCAAGCATGCTTCCCACCTCGCATAGAGATGGGACAGCGTGGTTCCTGTCACACCAAATAGAGAAAGCGCCCCACTTCCCCGTAGAGAGGGAAGAAGTAGAAGGTGCACGAGCACTCTGGATAGTGTTGATAACCGCTTCAGGCAAACCTTTGCCCAACAGGTTCAACCTCTCAGGAGCCAAACAAACAGCCATCCCGATACATCGGGCAGGTGGTGCACTGTCCCGTGGGCCTGTGAAAGCGCTTCCGATCTGAACGGTACCGGCCACCGAAAAAAAAAAAAGGAACATTTATTGAACTTCAATATAAAAAACAATATTTAACAAATAGTAAAAACAGGTGAGGTAAAACAAGTAAGAAAAATTAGATGAGCAATATTTAACAAATATTAAAAACAGGTGAGGTAGAACAAGTAAAAAAAAAAAATAAAATAAAAAAGCGAAAAAATATCGGCGAAAATCATCCGCGTATCAGCCGATACCGATACACGTAAAAAACGCGAATATCGGCCGATAATATCGGCCGACCGATATATCGGTCGATCCCTAATATTGATGAGCACAAAGCCAGAGCTCGACCGCCTTTTGGTGGAGGGCAGAGGAGCGCACTCCCCCCTGTCTGTTTATGTACGCCTCCACCGACACGCTGTCTGCCCTGATCAGAACGTGGCGGCCACGTACCAGGTGAAAGAAATGCAACAGAACTTAACTTACAGTGGCGAGTTCCAACACATTTATGTGTGCTGTGGGGGGCGTAAGCCACTCGCCTCCGACTAAGTGAGAGAGGCACATTCCTCCCCAGGCCGTAAATGAGGCGTCCGTGGAGACCACTACGTAGGACGTCACTCTGCTCAGGGGAACACCCCTGAGAAGGGGGGGGTTCCCAATGGTCCAGGTCTGGTGACACCGAACGGGTTACGAGTAGCACCCTGAGCTTGTGTCGCATGGGGTCCAACCGTTGGCGAGCAATCCACCGCTGGAGTCTGCGCATTAAGAGCAGACCTAAGGGAACCACGGGATGCATGGCGGTTGAGCAGGCGCATGATGGACAGTGCGTTCACGTTTCTGCGAACGCGAAAGCAGGAGAGTGCCAACAGGAAAGCGTCTCGTCGAGGTGGAGTCTAGGCAAAGCCCCAAGTAGACGATCTGCCGGCTGGGGAGCGGGGAGCTCTTTTCAAAATTGATGGCAAAACCCAGGAAAGAGAGATGGTTCTCACCATCATGGTGTCCCTTCTCGCAGATTCGTCTGAGTTGCTCAGAATAAGTAGGTTGTCCCAACACCGTCTCCACACACTTTGAGAAGGTGCACAGGGTCAGGGAGTAGCCAAATGGCAGGCACTGGTACTCGTACGCCACCCCCATGAAGGCAAAGTGGAGAATCTTCCTGTGCGCCTGCCGAACAGCGACGTCGAAGTAAGCATCCATGAGATCCAGGGATGTTTACCAGTCACCCTTTCTCCCGCATCGGAGCAGCGCTCTGATAGTGAGCATTCTGAATGTTCTCGCGGCAACAAATCTGTTGAACACGCGAAGATCCAGAATAGGT
The DNA here is from genome assembly GCF_902167405.1 of Gadus morhua. NCBI lineage: Eukaryota > Metazoa > Chordata > Actinopteri > Gadiformes > Gadidae > Gadus > Gadus morhua. The sequence continues at coordinate 19,349,156 of NC_044067.1, read as the reverse complement.
CTCTTCTCCTTTGACTTCTTGGAAACCAGGAAGTAGCGGAAGTAAAACCCTAGGGGCCCTACCTTGCATCCGGCACAATTGACTTAATCACTGGCGCATGTGTCGTTGCTAGTTTGCAACTTGCGCAGAGTGTTCTTTTCCCTCCTGCTCCACACGTCGGTAAATTAGGGATTGATCTTGCACCCCAAGAGGCAGTTCGGCGAAAGGAGGAGGCGTGTTCTGGCGCAAACGTTCCCTGGTGCTATTTTGCAGTTTCAGAAACCCCTTGCGCCACAAACCAGGAAATAAGTGGTTTAAAGTCAGCGGCGCGTTGTTCAGATGCTATTTTAAGGACGCATGCATAATGTTGCTTGTGCACCTCGCGCATACACTTTGCTTCTCCCATCTACCTAGCCACACATTCTTGGTAAATTATTTGTAAAAGAACAGCTGATACAGCGGTAATAAGTGTTTGCATCTGCAAACACCATACAGCAAACACATATTTTCTTGACACAGACATCGTGCACATGCCCATTACTTTTAGGATTGATGAGTATTTGATCGTAAGAGAACATTGTTTTACCTCGATTGAGTGTTAAAAAGAATGAATGAATGTGGGAGCGCGTGTGTGTATGTGTAAAATAATTAATGAATGCGGGCGTGCGTGTGTGCGTCCATCTGTTTAAACACACGTGAACTAAACACGTAACGCATAATACAATCCATGGTAATGTATATTAATGGAGGGACACATGCATATTAGGAACACAAGTCGATAACGATAATGCATACAATACTGATAAGAAACAATGTTTATAATGTTTTGCGTATATCATTAAATAGAACCACAGTTACCGCATATCATGTTATATCATATAAGTTTTCTTTGCCGAAATTTATTTGAGGAAGTTGTGTAAGAAAATCTTATTCCATGTGTGAATTAGGCCATATTATTTGGCCATAAACTGAGCCATTTGAAGTTTGAAATTCATGTGCATCTGTCTCATCGGAGAGTGCAGACGCTCTGTCAAAATATCAACTCGTCAGATTCAAATGCGCTCATGGCTCTTAAAGGGGATGGAAGCATGTACTCTCATTGGTTTATTGCACGTTACGCCCAAACCACACCTACAGGTAATTAGGCTACTAATTGAATACAGACCAACTCTTTTTAGATCTGCGCAAGAGTAATTTTTTTGTTAAAATAGTCCATCCAGAGCAAATGGGTCCTGGACGAGGCTGGCCAGCTCTTGCTCCGGCACCACAGTGTGGGAGAGCCAAATGGCCCGCTGAATCATGGTGGACCAGGCCATATGCGAAACGGCTATCGGCTGGTGGATGGCGCTGGAAAACCGGGAAACTGCAAGCCATCTTGCGGCTTCCTCCAGACTGTAAGCCTCCCTGCTAGCCGACAAGGAGACCAGGGCAGAGGAGAGCAGGGCGAGGTTGTTGACCACCGCCGCAGATTGCGAGGCACAAATGAACACTCTGTCCGTCAGGCCAACAATCTGCTTCTGGAGGCAGTCGGGGGGCAGCGGCTTCTCGCTAGGAAGCCACCCGGGCCCCGGACAGAGAAGTGCTGCCAGGGGAGGCTCCAGGCCCCTTGCCTGAGTATTAGCCCACCCCTCCACGTTCGTGAAGTCAGTGAAGGCCCTCACCGGGGCGTTCAGTGTAAAAGGGTGTACGGGTGGGAACAGGGGACACTGGGTAGAACACAGGGAGGAAGGCTGGGTGCGAAAGCACTCGCCCTGCATGTAATCTGACATGGGGGTGGGAGGCGGGGCTTGTAAAGTGATGCCCTTGATGGCCGCCGCCTCGCAAATGATTTCCCCGAATAAATTGGTCATCCCTTGTGACGACCGAGGCGTTGGAAGCCCTGGACGTCATTAATGGAGGTGTTGTCGTCCAACTCAATGAGGTCGTAGTCTTCGACATCCGGAACTTTAAAAACCTTCCATTTATGTCTGCCTTTAATGAGTTTGTTCATAACCTCTTGTTTTCTTCTTACATCCGTTTGTACCTGACCTCTTTGGGATTTTTTAAGTACATCTTGAACATCTTTCGTTGTAAAAAAGTGTTGTAGGGGAGGTTTAAAAGTTTGGGAGGTGAACCATTCTCTCTTCAATCCAAATATGCTCGTTCTTGAATATTGCGGCCATCTAAAGTATCTCTCTTTCTCACTCTCTCTCTCTCTCTCTCTCCTCCCTCCCCCCCGTCCCTCCTGTACCTGCATTATGAGTCACCTGTCATCCAACGCCGATGACCCTCGGCACGCCGTCGAGTTTAGACACCTCGTGCCGCCCTTACGGCAGGCAGTTGGAGCTGTGGACGACACCTAGCTGACGTCTAGCCCAAACCCACCATCTCTTCCTTCCACCACTTGCAAGGCTGTGGGCGAGGTGTTTATTAAAAGCCCGCTCCGCTGTCACCATGGAGTCAGAAACACAGCTCGCTAGTGGTGGCCGCCGGGAAGGCTTTCTCGTTGGTGACGTTGCCAGAGCAGCAATCTCCTAGCTACTATTTGATTATTGCATTATAATATGGTATAAGGTTATCTCAGTTCAATCCATTCGATCTTATTGTGACGCACAATTACCAATAATACCAAGATAGTATTTCTCTATATTTTTCTTAATATGAAACATTTGGTCATAAAGCTCCTAATTAATATTTATCAGTACAATTCATTCAAGTAATGTGCTGATATACTGAAAAGGTCTAATCACTTATGATTCACTTTGGGTCTTATAAATTCCCCCATTGACATGTACACTCGTAATGCAAACAACCCACTCATACACCCACACACATTTAGTTTCACACTAACAATTTAATTGCACACCTACCTTTGTGATCTCATTTAAAAATGTCCCGCATGTCCGAAAGCTGAGAACACAGTGTCCGAGACATCTGTCGCCAAGGGACCCATTGAGCATGCATCGCTTTAACAAGTCTGAAGAAAGTCTTTGAAAAGGCCACACTGTGAAGTCATCCAAAGTTTTTTCGAGTGACCCTATTACAAAAACTAATTTATATAGCTTAATTTCAATGGCACTAGCACATGCTATATTGAATGCATAGCCAAAATCGCTGACACTATCATTCAGTCCTCCTTTATTTGATCTTGAAAATAAAATTTGAAGACATCCCATTTACAATGGTGATGAGCTACGAATACACATTTTGAGGCAAACTGCAGACATACATCATGGTATATATCCATGGTGGCCATAACCTATTATTTTATAAACACAAAGCTCTTGTGTTTCATAAATGCGACATCCCGGTCAAGAGATACCCTGTTCATTATGTAGCAGTCAAGGTTGACCTGGAAGAGATCCAGCATGTCTCTGGCGGATAAAACTGTTTCTAAAACACACAGTGTGTCCGTGCCCGCCGGGAGGCAGCCGTCCTTCTCCGTGCGTGTGTGTTTAAATGTCTGGAACCATTTTGGGCCGGCATGAATAACTAATGGGGGAGTAACGCAGGGACAGGCCAGCTAAATATTTCATCCCTGCAGCCCTGTACTATGACCTACAAATTACGAGAGGAGGGAGTCTAAAATACTGTGAAAATTTCGTAAACTGATCTAAGTGGATTTAGAAAAACATCGACATTTCTTATCTCTGAGAAGTATCATCATCATCAACCTTTATTTAAGCAAGCAAGTTAATTAAGAACAAATTATTGGTTACAACAAAGGCCTGGCAAAAGATCTCCTTTGGAAACGGGGGCTCGGATTAAAAATGAAATATTAAAGGCAGATGATCACAGAGACTAAAGTAGTATCCGTGTGTGTACTTTGATTTGTTTGGGAGAGACACTCCATGAAGGGTCTGTGTATTTTCTGTGTACCCTCAAAATATTATCGGAACAGGCTTGGTGTACTTATGGTGTAGCCCAGTATTTACCTTGGGGCACATGACTTTCTGAAAGTTTGACCAGTTACATAACTGGTTCTGCTCTGACCTCTACCTGAGTCCCTCCACCACCTTTTACATACCTCTGTGTACATGTTCATTAATCTCTGGGTTACCTAATCCTTTTATCCATTAATTATAGCATTTGTTTGAGGACTTCAATCCCCCCTGGAATGCCCTGACTTGGTCCCCAATGTTCCCTGCTCCTACCAGCTTCCTATAGTGCCATTTGAAGGAAAGACCTCAATGATGTCGTAATGCAAAGCAGATCAGCTTTTGGGTCTGTTCTTTACTCCTTCCTAAATTCCCCCCAAAAAACATTAGGATATTTAGAATAAAAATGATACTTGTATATGCTTTTGAGGAAATGTTTACTTGACGTTTCAGGTCACTTTGCTCAAGGGTAGGCCTACTTCAGCAAACTTGGGCTCTTAATAAAACTCATGACACTAACAACCAGGGTCAGTCGGCTTGTCAGTTTTTCCACCAGCTGTTTCCATCAAGGACATATAAAAAGGTATTTGAGAATAATTATCTTAAATAAGCCGTTGCTAAGCAACTCTCATTTCCCGCAGAACAACGTTAACATGGAAGGCCTACTTGTTTAGCAGATCAGTTAGAGGTCAATCGTTAGGTGCATCAAAGGACATACAACAAATTCATTTTAGGCTAAAACAATATGTTGCCCTTATACATTTTTTTTCTTTATTAATGCTTTGTAACATCCATACCATTATCTGATACATATGAAATGATCTAGCAAAGTAAACCCTCAAATGCTTTCAATTCCCGCACCAGTTAGTGTTTTCAAGAATTGACACACTATGCGTAAGCAGTATCAAACATGTAGTTCTCATACCAGTTCTTCATGTCTCCATATGCACGATAACTATATCATGGGATGTATGTCTTCCATTTTGAAGGAGCCCAGCATAGTCTCTCCATGGCCCTCGCCGTAGAGGCCCTCTGCTGCTGTTGTACTTGGGAAACAACAACCAGGCAATGGAGCGTTGGGCCGTATTGATACACAACCCTCATTAGCAGTCCAAAGTAGTGGCAGCGTCTAATTAGAAACCTCATCTATCAGCCATAACAAGGGCTGTCAGCGATATTAAGCCAGGCGAAAAATAAATAAATATTAAAAAACGAAAACGCTATTTTGGTTTTGTATGCGCACCGCGTTTCCCCACAAATAATTTGCAAGTTCACAGTCTTGACACTAATGGCCTCTCTTAATCTAATGAATGATGTGTTGGTACTACGAAAAAGGGGAAGAGTTTAGCCAAAGGGCTGGATAGAAGTCACCGCCTCAGATTTACTTAAAGACTAAAGTGAAACTACATTCTTGCCATTGTGGAGAGAACATCCATGGGGTGAGACGTGTTCTAATGGTGAGCTTGTCTCTGGAATAGCCTGCCAAGAGGAACTTAAGGCCTTACAACATATCTAGCTGAGCTTTCTTTTCATCAAGTGGAGTGTGAAATGTGCTGTTTTAATCTACGCTCAAATGTAGCGCTATCGTGCCGTATCACATATTCTTCTCCTCTCATATGTATTCACCTCTTTGTTTTGCTGGTGCCTTTGTATAACTAACACTTTGCATTGCAGTTCTGCACTGAAAGTGCAAAGTTCGATTTATTTCCATCTCAAGGGATATTAGGCTGGGACTAAACATGAAAAGGAGGGATTATCTGTCTTTGGAAGACGCTCTTCATATTTCCTCCTTTGCATCCCTTATCTTTTCAGTCTTTTGGAAGCCTTTTTGGGATTTTGGTAACCACCAGAATAGACCCTGTCTTGAACTTGACTTGTATTGTTACTATGCGAGTAATACAACCTGAACACCTTTACATATTCCTTATGCCAATATAAATGTATTGTAAAAAATCATTATAAAACTAGACAGGTTGATAATAGCTATAATTATTTACAACTGGAATAATAGGGGCACACAAATATTGCAAGTCATTATGCACCAACATATGAGTGTTGAAATACTTGCTTACAGGCAACAATTACTCCCTCTCATGAAGCCATTATTTTGCCAGTATCAGGTTTGGTAGTGTGAGGTTAATGGTGTCATTAGACGACAAATCGCCACCCAGGGCCTTTAAAAACCGCCTCGCCTCTTTTGTTTTTGGCTATAATTCACGGTTTGCCATCTTTGCCGGTGGAAATTATTAAATTACAAGGAAACCGATTAGCTTGGGCTCACACCACAGAGGGCTTTTATTGTGGTGCTGTGATTCAGCGGTGCTATTTATGACCAAATTGTATGTATGTGAGTGGGTGTGTCTTTTTGGGTTCTGGTGTTTGTTGGTTAGTATGTGAGTGTGTGTTTGTGTCTCTATGGGTATTGGTGTGTGTGATTGTGTGTGTATGTGTGTGTGTGTGTGTGTGTGTGTGTGTGTGTGTGTGTGTGTGTGTGTGTGTGTGTGTGTGTGTGTGTGTGTGTGTGTGTGCAAATGATTAAGCGGCCTGTGCGTCTCGAGCTTCTCCATGGTTATGTGTCCGGTGAGGGTCTCTTATCACAGAGATAGGAGAAACAGTGAGACAAGGACAAACTCATTAACCTCCAACTGGGATCCACAGCTCTTCAGTGTATCTGTGGATCTGGCACGAAGTCTGTCCCTCGAGTGGAACGTCCTTCATTGTAAGCCCGTTGATGAGGACATGTCCGGCTGGATGTGTACCTCCAAACGTATCCTATTAATACACTTAAGTTTTATGGAACAAATGTGTTCACTGGACATGTGTCCTAGACAGATACCCGTCCAGTTTGATATTAAGTTTGAAAACTTCACCAAAGGACGAGCAGATGACATATTAGTGTCGCATGTCAAACTCTGAAACCCATTCAAATCGATTATGTATGTACATATTACTTTGAAAATTATTAGAACTAGTTTCTAGGATTAATATATAGATCAATGATTAAACGAAGATGATCAATATCTTTTTAATTTCCCCCTAGGGGGCGGCAAACCCAAATGGTACAACAAATATGGCCACCATCATTTCAAAAACATTTTTCTGGTTCTTTCCATACTATCTTGGGGCATTCTTTCCCCTTAATAACCCCTGGTTCCAGCGTAAATGGCTCTGCATGCCTTCCTAATGTTTCATTCATGTCTGCCGTCGTGTTTGAGTCGCTGCAGTTCAGATGGGCCTGGGGGGTTGCTACGGCGATAAGAATGAAAATCAAATGGCATAGAGCAGCCACATGGGAGGGCAAATACATTTTAGGCTTCAGGGTGTACCGGAGTGGAAAACATTCTTTCAAGCGTTTAAGTGTACCTTTGCACAAAGTGAACCCACATATATACATATAAACCCATGGTGGAACGGACTAACAGGTGTCATGCAGTGTAAACCTCACCATCGATGCTGGAAGAATGCAATAACCCCCTACGGCTGTGTGCTTTTAGCCTAGTGGTTAAAGTGTTTGTAACCCCTTGCTGTGTGGCAGAGTTTGGCTATGAAGTGTCGGACAACATCCAGCTATCTGCAGTGTGTGAAAGAATGAAATTGGTCTCTGGGCCTTCTCAAAGGAGATTTAGGGTTATATATAGTGCTCCTTGGTTTTGATGTTGTAAAGTGTTCAATTAAGTATGTAAATTCAAACAGCTACTGTAGGGGGAGGTTGAGGAAGAATAGTTGTTTGACTCCACGCTGGTTCTGGTTGCAAACCCCCAATGTCCACAGCTGATGCAAGCGTCCCATGGAATTAAAAATTCACATTCTGAGGTTTTCTAACATTAATATGAGTTCCTCTAGCCTACCTATGTTCCCCCAGCAGCTAGAAATTGCATTGGGTGTAAAAAGAGCACTAGGCATTCTGTTCCACCTTTGAAAAAACAAAGCTCAGACACGCTGTTTTGGAATTTTCCCCATATGTCGTCAAGGGGAGATGCCACCTCCTCTTGCTCTGCCTTGCCAGCCCAGAGAATTTGGCCCGCCAATGTGCTACGACCCTGCGAGCGCCACATCTGTGTGTATGTGAGTGTATGTGTGTGTGATTAATGGTGTTGGTGTTATGGTGCATAACACGTCGGTTCTTTGACATCTCTGGTATTTCCAAAACAAGACTGTAGTTGAGGTTATCTTAGCCATCGTTGAGCCCCCGCCATCGTTGAGGGATGGTCGCCATCGTTGAGCCCACCGGCTGCCCGCCCTGCGGCGGCGGGCGGCGGGCGGTCTACTTCAGATGATGTGGAAGTGGAAGGACCAGAGCGTCAGAGAACCCGACGCAATCGTTTGTGATTCATAATATCGTCTGGAGGTGCACACAGCTTTTGGCTGTGAAAATATGTATTATGTGATGTGTACGTATCATATGATATTATTTAGATATAGAGCTCCAGGATTGTAACGCAAGTGTTGTACACTTCTTTGTTAGTTCAATAACTATCTGCTGTTGGTCTTATGGCGCATTACACGTTGGACTCTCATCTCTGGTATTTCTACAACGAGACTCGTAGTGGGGGTTATCTCAGCAATGGTTGAGAAGGAATTGGGGGAAAGGAACTTTGGCTTTGAATCCCTAAAGTACATGAACCACGACATGGAGGAGAAAGGGATTGTTGCCCGCGATTGTCTCCCGCTTGAGCCCCGCTGCCGAAGGACCACCGCCTCGGCGCTGCCCACTGCCGAGGCGGTGGTTCCTTTGGCAGCGAGGCTCCGGCGGGAGACAATCACGGGCAATAATCCCTTTCTCCTCCATGTCGTGGTTCAGTGTACTTCAGATTGATGTGGACGTGGAAGAACCAGAGAACCCGACGCAGTTGTTTGAGCTTTCTTTGGGGAAAGCTCAATGGGCGACTGACTCGTAGTGGCTGTAATTCTGCCCCATGGTTGAATTTCGGGAACGTCTGCAAATACTGTGTTAGGGGCCCACTATTATCTATATTAAAGCATCCATAAAGTAGAATCCCATGGGACCTTTAAAATCCCCTGTCAGTTGCTTCTGATACAACTGCTGAATGAATAAATACTAATGCTATTTATTTGAAACTTTCCAAACATACATGCATGCATAGTGTAACAACCTATTTTCCCACTACTGCTCCTACACAAAGAAAAACCCACCGCTGCCGATACGATACTGCAGTGTTTAACAGTCAACTGCCTTTGTGCCGTGCCTCCTCTGGGCTAAAGTACTTCCTGCATTAGCAGTTAGTGTTCATTTTCACTTCATTTGACTACTAATTATCCAACCCGTGTGATCAGAGATCGGAGACTTTCGAGCGCTGTTTTAACATCAGTCTAATACACTGCAAATCATTTGGTAAGTAAACTGCATTGATAGATCCAGGGGGTCAGGGAAGAAAGCTGACCGAAGCAGGCCAAGGGTGTGAGCGTGTACGTGTGTATGTGTATGTGTTTGTGTGTGTGTGTGTGTGTGTGTGTGTGTGTGTGTGTGTGTGTGTGTATGTCAGTTTTTTCTTTGTGTGTGTGCCTGCCTGCGTATCTTTATGTGTCTCTGTGTTGATGTGTCTGAAAATATATAGACGGAATTCTCTGCATTATAATTGACAAAGCTCTACATAATTTTACCTCCACGTATACACACACACTCACACGCACGCACGCACGCACACACACACACACACACACACACACACACACACACACACACACACACACACACACACACACACACACACACACACACACACCTCATTAGTCACAGAATATCTCCACGCCATGTTACCGCGCACAATGTCCGTCTCTGGCAGCCATTACCGACGGCCTTTGAGGCCACGATGTGACTGCAGACAAAAGATTATAAAGAGAAAGCTGAAATCAATGGATAAAGAATACCAATCCATCACGGGTGGCGAGGGGGGATCCGTGACAGCTCTCCCGGTGCCCGCGTTTCCGTGATTAATTCCTCGTCTCGTTGCACGCACGCGCCGGGACCACGGGGTACGGCGCGGCAGACTGCGTGTCTAGAGACGTGGTTCCCAACCAAACTGCAGAAATCCCAGAATCCTCTCTCTCTCTCTCTCTCTCTCTCTCTCTCTCTCTCTCTCTCTCTCTCTCTCTCTCTCTCTCTCTCTCTCTCTCTCTCTCTCTCTCTCTCTCTCTCTCTCTCTCTCTCTCTCTCTCTCTCTCTCTCTCTCTCTCTCTCTCTCTCTCTCTCTCTCTCTCTCTCTCTCTCTCTCTCTCTCTCCTCGCCGCGTTGGCTGGTGTTGGTGGGAGGGATGGGGTGGGGGGTTGGGGGTTGTATCTCCATGACGATTTAGGCTGCAAAGCATCCTGTAATATGCGCCGGCGAGCTAATAAATCACGCCTTCTGTACGCAGTGCCTTAATTGGCATGGAGCACTCATGGAGGTTATTTTCTTTTCTTGGGAGATTACCTGCGTCGTTTGCTATACCTGAGTCAATGACATTCACACCCTGAATGGGTTTGTTCCATATAGAGCTAGGTTGAATCTGTGTGGAGGAAATGATATGAGGTATGTTAGTATGTTGTAAAAATGTTGAGTTCACCAGCTGCCACTGTATCACTGTGTCCAGGGCCGCCTAGAGCCAAGCCGGGCCCCGCAGCCCAAGACTTGAACTAGTAGGCCTACGACATATCTTGCGAGCGACAAAAATAATTGTAGCAAAGTAATGCTTGTTGCCCTACGACGAATCGACGATACTAAAGATAGCTCATAGATATATCACTGGCCAACTGAAAAACATGTGGGAAAAATCAGTGAGGCTTATAGATATTTTCATCATTAGTGCTGTAGAGCCACGTAAGAAGATATATTGCGGTTGAGGTTTAGTTTTTATTTATTCATAGGGCCTGCGGTACATAACACATATAATTATGGCTCGCAGCAGGCTTGAAAAGAGAGGCCATGGGCAGGTTGTCTCCGTTCCAGTGCGGCTGGGGCCCCTTGAATTTCTTTTTGTATACAAAATAAAATGACGGGCCCTTTGTCATGCCCCCCCCCCCCCTCCCCCCCCCCCCCCCCCCCCCCATCTCAAGTCGTCCTTGACTGTGTCTTCTGAATATGAAGTAACTTTCAAATATGTGATACAAACTGTGTTGTCTTTCATTTACAATAACATTACCAAATGCCATACCAGTGTCTTAAGCTCTTAGCTCCAAAAGCCGAACTCTCTGCTTAGGCAAAGTCCTCGTTCATGAAAAATATTCTCAGAGTTTACAAAACCCATGTCCAAACATACATGTCCAAACATATACAAATTGGCCCAATCCCAATGTCCGGACTCATGAACTCAAAGACTTTGCTGCGTGTTTTCGCAATATTATTAAGGCTTTAGGGCTGTCCCAATGTCGAATACCAAAGGGTGTGAGGGTTTGAGTCCACTTACCGAGCCCTTTCTGTGAGTCTGCATCAGTGCAGACTTCACGTAAGGGAATTACCCACAGTTCAAAGCGTTGTGACATTCACCAAGGAGACCATAGGGAAATCCGCAAATTAGGAAGGTAACGAGACAACCCTAATGTCAATGCGCGACCAAATGGGAATTTCTGCCTTTTTTTAGTGAGCCGGATCATTTGGATCAGCTCACCAACAAGAGCATTCATATTACTAATTATACCTTTTATAATTCAGCCAAATGTAGCCCGTTCTGACTTATGATTAGTATGTGTAGGCCAATAATCACCTAATTCAATACATCCTTAATACTGAAGTATTCAAAAGTAAAAATTATATTTTCTAATATCAATAAATTGCTGTAGCCGATTTTTTATATTGCATTTACAAAAAAACTAAAAAAAACTAAAAATGAGAATTCCCAAACCGGCAAGCGTCAGCAGCATCTTTGTCATTGACCGTTGCCAAGGTAAATGTGCTCTTGTGAAGTTCTGTCCCAATCCCATTTATACCTATCTGAGGCCATGTGGCCTCACACACTCGCTCACTTAGCACCTGAGATCAGTTAAGTCCGTGAGTCCTTAGTCCTTAGTCCTCAGGGCTCACTTTGGGATTGGGCCTTTGACCCAGTCGATGTGGACAAAGCTTTTAGGGATACGATGCTGTGTCCTGTACTTTTGTGCCGTTCCGAGATAATCAATGAGCACTCTCAGCCTGAACCAGACCAGAGTTTGGGGGTATAGTGTGCCTTACGCAAAAATAAAATGATTGAAATAGTGGGCATATATCTCTAAAGTGGACTTTATTGCGTTCCTTCTCTAATTGGGGACGGGGCCGCATCGAAGGCACATGGATGGAGGCCGGGGTTGCTAGGTAACGGCTGGCATCAATAGGGAAGCGATGTCATGGCGGGGATTTGCACTTGCGGTCGTTATTCGCTCTGGCGAAGAGGTCCTCAGCTCGCCGTGGGGCCCCGATGTCAGGGGAACACAACGAACGGGGCGCTTTGTGTTATTCAATATTTCTATTTATTTCCATGGCAGAACACAAATAGGAGTGAGAAGTTGTGGTTACAATGTGTTTACTCGGATATAGAGGGACACGCTGTAATTTGAATGAGTTGGAGTTTCACAATGGTGCTTGAGATATTTGTCACCTGACTTTTAGTAAAAGTAAAAAGGTTACACTCATTTGACTCTGAATGTAATCAGTGTGTATATACCTCTGTGTGTCTGTGTGTGTGTGTGTGTGTGGTGGGTGGTGTAAATATATATGTATATATGTGTTTATGTGTGTTCTTGTTCATGCCAAAAAATGCTCTGCTTTTTCAAATATTATTACAAATCCAGTGTGCCAACACCTTACGCCCACATACACACCGACAGGGAAACGTTTGAGCATTAAGTGCAGGTTGTCATGACGATCAGTGCTTTATTTCTATAGCCGTATTCCCTTTCCATTCGCTTTCGGCTCCCAGTTCCGTATAGATCCACCACTAATTAGGGTGGGAAAGTTCAAGAAGAAGATATCAGTAAATACTTCATAATGAGACAACTATAGGGAGGGAGGGGGACGTAACTGAACCTCCATTGGCTGCTGCAGCTGGTCATTATTTTCCATAATTCTCAGTAATTTGGTGCACTACCTGTTATCCTGCGTGTCGGTTGGATTGCCCAAAGGAGGAATCTCCGCCGTGAGGGGAAGTCAGCTGGGAATGCTGACCTTTATAGGAATCGAGGCATCTGATTGGCTGCACAGTCCTCTAATGAGACACCATGGAAGTGGTGTTCACTCCGTAGGCGACGCGTGACTGTGGGGAAGTACATTACTTTATATATCCCACTACAGCATAGTTTGTCACTCGGTTATCATTTCTTCTTCCTATTCTAACATTGGTCTCCCTTTCACCACTTATAAAGGGTTACTATTAGAAGAAGACACCGGGGAGGCCGATTCTAACCGTACCGTTGCTCAAGTCCCTTTGAGAATGTAACTGTGATCATGGAGCGACCTATAGTGCCTTAATGGAGATATTTATGAATGGTGGTTCAGGGTCAGAGGTTATGCTGTGTTTGTTTATTGCTAGGCTAAGTGCATTAATTGATTAGTTAATGCTAAAGTAAAGCTAAAATAAAGCAAGGTTCAGGTGAACTTGTAGATCTCTTTTGTCGAGAGAAGAGCAGCTGTCCTTCACCTTTTGAAATCTGGTAGTTGGACCTAGCTTTTGGACATGTCCCGCAATCCACATGTCAGAAAGGGGGGGGAGAAAGGATGCTTGGCAGCCAGCCTCCCCCGTCAGGGGAATAGCACAATGGTGGTTTGGTTTTGGCTTGATTTTATCATTGTTCACATCTGGTGTGTCAGAGGTGAACGGCTTGATTCAGTGTTCGATTCGCAATCTCGCTAAAAGCTGTTGTGATTTGGAGAAATGCTTCCACTTACCAACCGACATTCTCACTGCGAGTTAAGTGGTGCACATGTAAGTGGAATGGTAACAAGATCACAAATAGGCTAAGAAAGAAAGAAAGATGGAAACATGAATAGAAGAAAGAAGCAGAGAGACAGCGAATAAGAAAAATAAATAAATAGAAACAGAAAGTATGAAAGAAAAATAATGTCTAATTTGGTCTCTGGAGCAGTTTATTTTGTTCAAGAGTCTGGTTTTACTGCAAATAAACCTCTCATGGTGGGGAATTCTATTCATGATGTTCTAGAATGCACAGAAACTGAGACTCCTGGGTGACACGTTAATACATTGGGTTCAATCTAACTTCGACACAGCTACCCAACAACTGCTGATATAATCTCGGATCCAGCAGGCCTTCTATGTTATTGCTCCATTTTTTCTCCTACCATTGCAAGATGCAACATGATTATTTATCCGGAACAGGAATCAGACATATTGACGACATAAGAAATAAAGAGGCCGATGGTTCCTTTGTCGTCAAGACATCAACTATTAAACCTTTTGGGTCGTTAACTAATGAACACAGGTTACCATGGAAAGGAGGATGGGCCTTGAAGTGTTTGAATGAGAGAGCTCTCGCTCTTAGCAACGTGAACGCTAACTAGCCACTGATAGGGTCACAATCTCTCTGTCTCTGTATTTTCCTCTCTCTCATTCTTGATGACTGAAAACAACTTTCTGACTATGGTACGTGGAGGTTGAATTGGGTCGAATTCAACCATTTTCAAGATTTACAGTGCCAGCAAATATCTGAAATCCACCACCTCTCGCCCTTAATAGCCCCTCTTGAGCCGTGCTGGGAGACGGATGTGGACCTTGCTATGCAAAATGCTAATGTGAACTTTGCACACAGAGAAAGTTGGATGCCCTCGACTCCTCTAAAAGTTGTGTAAAAGTTAACAGTTGACGTTTGCTTATAGTTGTTGTAGTCCAAGTATCAGCAAGTTGTAACAACATTTCTCTGATTAGGATTCTAACTGGAGATGGCAAACAAAGATCAAACTCTACAAGGCAGCACAGAGCTTGCGTGTCTGTGTGTGCTTGCCTGTTTGTTTGTATACGTGCAGTCTCAAAGGACCACTCATGTTTATCATTATGACAATACAATTATTTGTGTATTTTAAGTAAGTAAGTAAGTAAAGCTTTTTATTGTCCCCTAAGGGCGATTTTGTTTGCAGCAAGACATCAATAGACAACATAGGACAGAAAGTACAACATGACAGACCAAACATACATGCAGATAGTATATAGATAGTGCAGAGTGTACACAGGCATGCTGATAAGCATCCCTGCATGACATACCCATGTAAATCAGAGTAATAATAATAACTACTATGTGTAAAATAAAATACCTTTCATACAGCAGGTAATCATACCTCACACTGCACCAAAAACACCATGTCGGCCCCGGGCTCCAAAATCTGAGTTCAGTAGAGAAATGGCACTGGGGACAAATGAGAGTCTATATCTATTGGTTTTAACTGCAGGGAATCTGAAATGTGACTTAGAAGGTAACAACTAAAACTCAGGATGAAGAGGATGACCATTAGCTGATAAAATAGATTCTGCCTTTTTGTGGACAAATCTATTGTAAAGGTCTGCTAGACTGCTTTGCATGGCACCTATGATTTTGCCACCGGCCTTCACTACTTTGGCGAGTGAGGCTTTATCCTTTACGTTCAGATTTCCGTACCAGCATATCATAGAAAAAGATAAAACAGATTCAATGTAAGATTTATAAAATATTCTCATAATAGTTTTATCCACATTGAATTTTGCCAATTTACGGAGGCAGGAGAGTCGCTGTTGGCCTTTCTTACATATATTCTCTGTGTTAAGATTAAAATTTAGCCTGTCATCAATTATGCTTCCCAGGTATTTATATGAGCCAACTACCTCTACAGGTTGCCCGTTTATAGCAGTGACCTGGGTAGGGGGGGACTTGAGCCTATAATCAATGACCATGTGCTTCGTTTTTGATACATTCAAGTGTAAGTGAGCACTATCACACCAGGCTATAAAATCGTTTAAAACAGGACCATGCTCAGATTCTTTTCCATTTAAAAGACTAACAATAGCTGAGTCATCTGCAAACTTTAAAATATGTCTGTTTGTGTGCTGGCTACGACAGTCATCAGTGTATAGGATGTATAAAAGAGGGGACAGGACACAACCCTGTGGTGACCCTGTAGAGGACAGGAGCTTTTCTGAGTATACCCCATTCACCCTCACTCTCTGAGTTCTGTCTGTTAAAAAATCCATAATCCAACCCACTAAACTAAAATCTAAATTAAAATTTCTTAACAGCTTATCAACTAAAATGTGTGGTTGAATAGTGTTAAAAGCTGATGAAAAATCAACAAATAAAATGTTGGCATGAGTGTTGCTACCTTCAAGGTGCTTAAGTATCAGGTTAAGCAGAGTGGCTGTAGCATCCTCAACCCCTCGCCTGGCCCTATAAGCAAATTGTTGTGGGTCCAATAGATTCTCTGTTTTGATGAGGAGCACCTTTTTTATTAGCTTTTCGAAACATTTTATCACCAATGAGGTCAAGGCAATTGGTCTAAAATCATTTAAAACCTTAGGGCGACTGATTTTTGCCACTGGTACAATAGTCGAGTTTTTCCAAATTTTGGGGACTCTCTGTTGGCTCAAGGAGAGCTTAAATATGTAATGAAATATTGGACCAAGTTGTTCAGCGCACGAGGAGAGTAGGTGACCCCCTATGTTATCTGGCCCGGGGCTCTTCTTAACCTTTGAGTGTCTGAAGGTATCTACTACGTCATGCAAATCAAAGGGCGCTGGGGCACTATCCTTGAGGTAGTTTTTTTGCTCTAAAATGGCATCCTTAAATGTCGGTGAGTCAAACCTCAGATAAAACTCATTCAGCGTCTGTGCCAGCTTTCTATCACATGTGAACCCATCCAGCACCAAATTCGGATTTCTTGTTTTCTTTGTACCAATTATGGTTTTCATGCTATCCCAAGCAGAGCCTAAATTGTTGTTTACCAATTGTTCCTCTAGCTTTTCTTGATAGCTCCGCTTTGCTCTTGCTATTTCATGTTTAACTTCCTTTTTTAGTTTTTCAACCTCCGGAAGGTTCCCTGCTCTAAATGCCTGTCTTTTCCTGTATAGCAGTGCCCTGAGTGCTTTTGTCACCCATGGTTTACTATTTGGGTACACCTTTACAGTTTTTTCAGGAATAACATTATCTTCACAAAAGGAGACGTAACAACTGACAACATCTGCAAGGACGTCAATGTTCGGACAAGATTGTTTAAACATTTCCCAGTCTGTACACTCATAGCAGCCCTGCAGACTCAATTTGGATTCATCAGTCCAGACTTTAACCCTGCTTGGTGACCGTTTTTCCCCTCTGCAGTGCAGTGCAGTATGATGGGATAAGCTGAATACAATTATAGTCGGCCCCCCCAAGTGGGGGAAGGGGAATAGCTTTATATGCTCCTTTGATGGACCCATAACACAAGTCCAGCGTTTTGTTGAGTCTGGTAGGGCACTTAACATATTGGTAAAAGTCCCTTATGGTTTTCTGGAGAGAACAATGATTAAAATCCCCAAGGATCAGCACTGGAGCGTCGGGTGATATTGCCTGTAGTTTTTGGGTAGATTGCAATATAGTCTCTGAGGCATTGTCAGCGTTTGCCCTTGGATGGATATACACAACCATGACGAAAATTTGGGGGAACTCTCGGGGAAGATAAGGGGGGCGCAGTGATACGCACAACAGTTCAATGTCTTTAGTACACAGTCTTACTCTTACAATAACATTTTTGCAGTATCTTTGGTTCACGTATAGGCAGACCCCGCCCCCTCGTGACATACCGGTCGCAGCGGCATCCCGATCAAGCCGCGGCATCCCGATCAAGCCAACTTTCTGACTATGGTACGTGGAGGTGGAATTGGGTCGAATTCAACCATTTTCAAGATTTACAGTGCCAGCAAATATCTGAAATCCACCACCTCTCGCCCTTAATAGCCCCTCTTGAGCCGTGCTGGGAGACGGATGTGGACCTTGCTATGCAAAATGCTAATGTGAACTTTGCACACAGAGAAAGTTGGATGCCCTCGACTCCTCTAAAAGTTGTGTAAAAGTTAACAGTTGACGTTTGCTTATAGTTGTTGTAGTCCAAGTATCAGCAAGTTGTAACAACATTTCTCTGATTAGGATTCTAACTGGAGATGGCAAACAAAGATCAAACTCTACAAGGCAGCACAGAGCTTGCGTGTCTGTGTGTGCTTGCCTGTTTGTTTGTATACGTGCAGTCTCAAAGGACCACTCATGTTTATCATTATGACTATACAATTATTTGTGTATTTTAAGTAAGTAAGTAAGTTAAGCTTTTTATTGTCCCCTAAGGGCGATTTTGTTTGCAGCAAGACATCAATAGACAACATAGGACAGAAAGTACAACATGACAGACCAAACATACATGCAGATAGTATATAGATAGTGCAGAGTGTACACAGGCATGCTGATAAGCATCCCTGCATGACATACCCATGTAAATCAGAATAATAATAATAACTACTATGTGTAAAATAAAATACCTTTCATACAGCAGGTAATCATACCTCACACTTCACCAAAAACACCATGTCGGCCCCGGGCTCCAAAATCTGAGTTCAGTAGAGAAATGGCACTGGGGACAAATGAGAGTCTATATCTATTGGTTTTAACTGCAGGGAATCTGAAACGTGACTTAGAAGGTAACAACTAAAACTCAGGATGAAGAGGATGACCATTAGCTGATAAAATAGATTCTGCCTTTTTGTGGACAAATCTATTGTACAGGTCTGCTAGACCGCTTTGCTTGGCACCTATGATTTTGCCACCGGCCTTCACTACTTTGGCGAGTGAGGCTTTATCCTTTACGTTCAGATTTCCGTACCAGCATATCATAGAAAAAGATAAAACAGATTCAATGTAAGATTTATAAAATATTCTCATAATGGTTTTATCCACATTGAATTTTGCCAATTTACGGAGGCAGGAGAGTCGCTGTTGGCCTTTCTTACATATATTCTCTGTGTTAAGATTAAAATTTAGCCTGTCATCTTCCCAGGTATTTATATGAGCCAACTACCTCTACAGGTTGCCCGTTTATAGCAGTGACCTGGGTAGGGGGGGACTTGCGCCTATAATCAATGACCATGTCCTTTGTTTTTGATACATTCAAGTGTAAGTGAGCACTATCACACCAGGCTATAAAATCGTTTAAAACAGGACCATGCTCAGATTCTTTTCCATTTAAAAGACTAACAATAGCTGAGTCATCTGCAAACTTTAAAATATGTCTGTTTGTGTTAGGGATCGACCGATACAGATTTTTTAGGGCCGATACGATACCGATATTTTTTCATCAGCCTTAGCCGATACTCCGATACGCCGATACCGATATTTAGAGCCGATACTGCTTTTGCTCCCTCAATCATAAAAATTACACTGATAACAAATGTTACAAGTCTCAATTTTAAAAAAGGAACATTTATTGAACTTCAATATAAAAAACAATATTTAACAAATAGTAAAAACAGGTGAGGTAAAACAAGTAAGAAAAATTAGATGAGCAATATTTAACAAATATTAAAAACAGGTGAGGTAGAACAAGTAAAAAAATAAAAAATAAAAAAAAAAGCGAAAAAATATCGGCGAAAATCAGCCGCGTATCGGCCGATACCGATACACGTAAAAAACGCGAACATCGGCCGATAATATCGGCCGACCGATATATCGGTCGATCCCTAGTTTGTGTGCTGGCTACGACAGTCATCAGTGTATAGGATGTATAAAAGAGGGGACAGGACACAACTGTGGTGACCCTGTAGAGGACAGGAGCTTTTCTGAGTATACCCCATTCACCCTCACTCTCTGAGTTCTGTCTGTTAAAAAATCCAAAATCCGACCCACTAAATTAAAATCTAAATTAAAATTTCTTAACAGCTTATCAACTAAAATGTGTGGTTGAATAGTGTTAAAAGCTGATGAAAAATCAACAAATAAAATTTTGGCATGAGTGTTGCTACCTTCAAGGTGCTTAAGTATCAGGTTAAGCAGAGTGGCTGTAGCATCCTCAACCCCTCGCCTGGCCCTATGAGCAAATTGTTGTGGGTCCAATAGATTCTCTGTTTTGATGAGGAGCACCTTTTTCATTAGCTTTTCGAAACATTTCATCACCAATGAGGTCAAGGCAATTGGTCTAAAATAATTTAAAACCTTAGGGCGACTG
Source organism: Gadus morhua (assembly GCF_902167405.1). Taxonomy (NCBI): domain Eukaryota; kingdom Metazoa; phylum Chordata; class Actinopteri; order Gadiformes; family Gadidae; genus Gadus; species Gadus morhua. The sequence goes on along the minus strand of NC_044067.1, from coordinate 19,329,194 downwards.
ATTTTTGCCACTGGTACAATAGTCGAGTTTTTCAAAATTTTGGGGACTCTCTGTTGGCTCAAGGAGAGCTTAAATATGTAATGAAATATTGGACCAAGTTGTTCAGCGCACGAGGAGAGTAGGTGACCCCCTATGTTATCTGGCCCGGGGCTCTTCTTAACCTTTGAGTGTCTGAAGGTATCTACTACGTCATGCAAATCAAAGGGCGCTGGGGCACTATCCTTTAGGTAGTTTTTTTGCTCTAAAATGGCATCCTTAAATGTTGGTGAGTCAAACCTCAGATAAAACTCATTCAGCGTCTGTGCCAGCTTTCTATCACATGTGAACCCATCCAGCACCAAATTCGGATTTCCTGTTTTCTTTGTACCAATTATGGTTTTCATGCTATCCCAAGCAGAGCCTAAATTGTTGTTTACCAATTGTTCCTCTAGCTTTTCTTTATAGCTCCGCTTTGCTCTTGCCATTTCATGTTTAACTTCCTTTTTTAGTTTTTCAACCTCCGGAAGGTTCCCTGCTATAAATGCCTGTCTTTTCCTGTATAGCAGTGCCCTGAGTGCTTTTGTCACCCATGGTTTACTATTTGGGTACACCTTTACAGTTTTTTCAGGAATAACATTATCTTCACAAAAGGAGACGTAACAACTGACAACGTCTGCAAGGACGTCAATGTTCGGACAAGATTGCTTAAACATTTCCCAGTCTGTACACTCATAGCAGCCCTGCAAACTCAATTTGGATTCATCAGTCCAGACTTTAACCCTGCTTGGTGACCGTTTTTCCCCTCTGCAGTGCAGTGCAGTATGATGGGATAAGCTGAATACAATTATGGTCGGCCCCCCCAAGTGGGGGAAGGGGAATAGCTTTATATGCTCCTTTGATGGACCCATAACACAAGTCCAGCGTTTTGTTGAGTCTGGTAGGGCAATTAACATATTGTTAAAAGTTCCTTATGGTTTTCTGGAGAGAACAATGATTAACATCCCCAAGGATCAGCACTGGAGCGTCGGGTGATATTGCATGTAGTTTTTGCGTAGATTGCTATGGAGGTAGATTTGTGTCTTTATTATGCAATCAAAAATAATAGGTTTGAGAGCAAAACTTTCCACAGCGCAATCAAAAAATAGATTTGAGAGCAAAACTATCGACACTGCAATCAAAAAATGTTTTATTGCAAGATAAATTAATGTGAAAAAAAAATATCAATGGGAATCCAAAAGTTTTGTTTGCAAACCCAAAAGTTTTGTTTGCAAATCCAAAAGTTTTGTTTGCGAATCCAAAAGTTTTGTTTGCGAATCATAGAGCTTTGTTTGCGAATCCTTAAGTTTTGCTTGCGAATCCAAAAGCTTTGCTTGCTGTTGAGCTGAATCTCGTGGGCGAGACCTACGCCGAAAGATGTAAGACACATCTCTATTGGCCAGTCTCGATTGGAGTGACAGCTTGGCAACATCCACAGTTAGTAACGAGAGAGGGAGTTCTATTTCATGCAGGCTACGCCGTCTAGGCTCAGCGCGCGCACGGGACAAGCCAAACTGGCAGATGCCAGTGTGGGGAATATTTGGTAAATTAGCTCGGGCAAAGACCTAACCAGTAGTTCATTAGGTATCTTTACTTTGTTTTCCCACGTATCTTTGTGCATTTACTCCTGGACCTTACCGATCTTGAGGAGATGCTGTGACAATTCCATCTCACTTTTGTCAGACCTCAAAATCTGTTACAATGTGTACGTCTCCATCTTCTCACTGAGTGGCGACATCTGGATGCGGGTAGTGACAATATGAGCTCTGCCACCTCTCTTCACGATGGGAGGAGTCTGGAGGGTCGCCGGCAGATGCCAGTTTGGGGAATATTTGGTAAATTAGCTCGGGCAAAGACCTAACCAGTAGTTCATTAGGTATCTTTACTTTATTTTCCCACATATCTTTGTGCATTTACTCCTGGACCTTACCGATCTTGAGGAGATTCTGTGACAATTCCATCTCACTTTTGTCAGACCTCAAGATCTGTTACAATGTGTACGTCTCCATCTTCTCACTGAGTGGCGACATCTGGATGCGGGTAGTGACAATATGAGCTCTGCCACCTCTCTTCACGATGGGAGGAGTCTGGCGGGCGTAACCGCCAAGACACACAACCTTATCTCCCCATGGCTTTGCACTGGACATCAGATCCCTCAAGAGTCCTCTCCACTGCCTCCAGAACATGCCTGTGCACAGAGAATATTTAATCTCAGATTTGCAGGTTGGATGAGCTTGGCCAGGTGACTCTGGGCCTTGATGTTGCATACTGAGTCTTCTGGTGTGTGCAGTTTTCTCCCCCTCAAGGTTCTGTGCTGCCAGGCCGGTGCTTGCCACGCACAACACGATGCCTCCGTCAGATCAGATTCTTTTTTTTTTAGGACTTTGAAGAGAAAAGTTTGACCATAGCCATCAAGACAGTTCAGGGTGTACATAATTTGTTTTGCTTCTCCTGATACAGCATTGACTGCAGAGAAGACTGCATTGAACATCGTCTAGTGGGCAGAATTGAGCTGAGGCATCAGCTCTTTTGCAATGTGGCATGTTGTTGTAGGTCTCCTCCCTGAAAAATCCGTCTCTTCTACAGTAGGTATAGAGGGCTTTGTCTTCCCTGGGATCTGGGACAGACTGCCAGCCATCTGGTTCAGTTCCTTTTCAATGGACCAAAGCATGTTCGTCTTTATTTTTTCCATATTAATGTCAGCCTTGTTGCAGTTCTTTTGAATGGATTCTTGATGTACAAATCTTTGCCCATGTTTTGCAGAAAATGTTCAAACAGTTTCTTAGGGTCAGATTGAGAGCATTACTGGGGAATGATGGCAAATGTTGCTAATATCTGGTAGGGGGTACTGTGATTGGAGGTCTCCTCCAAATTGAAGATCCATACAGAGTTGTCCTCTATGAGTCCCATCCTCAGGCAGACCTCACGGTATGTTTCACATGCACCTGAGAAAAACATCCAAGGAAATCTTAATGCAATGTAATAGTATATGTAAACTATTATAGGGATGGTGAAAGATGTCACTGTTGGTGTTTATTTTGATGTGATAGCAAGTAGTTTGGCATTAATTTTAAAGGCATGAATTGGATAGATTGTGGCATTTCCTACCTGCCATTTTTCTTGAAGACGCGGCCATTAAAGGGTTTGGTGTAAATGGGGTAGCCGTGGCCATCATGAGGAAGAACTGTTTGCTGGACAATGTCTTTGGGGTAGTGCTTGCTGCAGACTCAATTTGCCATGCAGGGAGCAGTAGGGAGTGCTATTCCATAGGGTCCTTCAAATAAAATGGATGCATTCATTTGGCTGTGAGATGCTGGTATGCAGATATGTTTGTATGCATGTTTCGGTATTATTGAAGGATCCAGAATGAGGGAGGCACCTTTACCAACAAAATAAATATCAATTCTAATTATATTATAGGATATGGGTGTGTTCAGGGAAGCAATGTGCCCATGATACCACACTTTGTCAACCCATTGTAGTCATTAAGTCAGAAATATTCACTCAACATGCAACATCATGGTGGTGACACAGTGGAACAATTCAGGGTCTTTGTCAGGCAGCTGGGTGGAGATTATCTTGTCCACGTCATCCATTTGAATCGTCTCATTCAGGTGGAGCAACATGTGGCAGTTCTTGAGAACCCAGAGCTGGCCCTCAATGGAGTTAACCCTGGCCCTGACTTTTCCAAGTACCCCACCATTGATGTCAGAGATGAGCTTTGTCAACTTGGGTGGAATATTTGGTTCACCACACGTCAGGTCTGTCTGCAGCTTATATCCCATGTATACAAACATCATAGCCCTATCATCACTTAGTGTTTATTGTATAAATCTATACAAAATAGCATACAAAACCATATGAAAGGCAAGGTAAGGCAAATTTATTTATATGGCACTTTTCATACACAAGGCAGACTTAAAGTGCTTCACATATAAACATTGTCATACAATAAAATTAATTTAGAATAATTAATAGAAAAGATGAAAGAACGATATCCCTGTCTGCACAAAGAAATGCCTCACTGTAAAATCCACAAACAACAGGATAAAGTAGGCTATGGTGAGGTCAATCAGTAGCAACACACAAGTTTCAAGTTGCTTTTGGAAACATGATAACAAAAATTCAATGGTAAATGAAAAATATAAAAAGGTCACTTTATCCCATACAATTAAAACAGAAATGCACTTAAGCGGCAGTGACACATGCTGTTACTTGATGTGGTCCAAAGGCTGAATGAACCTGATCTATTTCGCAAGCAGGACATTGTAAGTGTGTCTTCCTCTCACCCTCTTGCATGCAAGAGCAGCCTTCTCAAGTTTTAAAGTAATGCTGTCTATCCAGTGCACAGTCATTCCTAAGTAACTTTTGTTGTTGGCGGACCAAATGTCCACGGTGGTGGACACATGATCCAGTTTTGCGTTAGGCCCAACACTGTATCTTGCAACCCGCTGTAATGCGCTGCCCTCAACGTGTCTTGGTTGTGCTTCAGATACTTCAGTCTGGCCCCCTCAATTTTGCAATACTGGTCGCACATGTTCTCCTGGCCTAGTGATGGTGCACACATCAGACACTGCTGAATTGTGAACCCTTTTTCTTGCTGCAGTGAGCCCTTTTCCTTGAAAACCATTTTTAAATCCTTGGCAAGATTTGCTGTGAAAATGTCAGCACCTGCTTTAAACTACTGGATATAGTAGTTGGACTTTCAAGCTTGCGCTGCAGTGTCTCCAGAGTCTGCACTGAGATCTTGTCCTCCTTTGCTTCTTCTTACCTGTTCTTCTCTATGTCATGTTGCCAGTTGTCCAATTTGTGTTCCTCATCATAAATGTATATTTGTGCATATTTGGGCTTCTGATTTGCGTCGTGGAAGAGAACACATGGTACATGTGGCCCGACATTTTGAAGGGGTCCGGGCCTCGACCCCTGAGGTCAATCATTCTCCCGTCTTTGATGAGCTTGGAGGCCATAGCAACCATCCCATCCCTGCTGTCCCCCCGTCCCTGCTGTCACTTCTGTAGAAAGCCTGCAAGTCTGGGCTGGGGTCAGAGAAGGGAGTGAGCTTGATTTTTCCATATTCGCAGCACTTGCTGAAGGTGTTCCTAGACTGCATCTTCTTGGCCAACTCCCAGGAGAACAACTTGCATTGCAGTCCACACAGATCTCTGTCATATCTTGGATTGGTAAGGCGTCCATGTATTTGAAGAGGTCCGGCTCACTCCATGCTTTCCAGTAAATATCTGCTGCCTTTGTCATCTGTGGTCTATTCTGTCTGCGTGGCTGATGTGTTAGGAGGTGTGGGTCCCGCTCCAGGGTGCCGCAACCATGTCCTATTGGCAGCTTGTGTCCATTTAGGGGTAGTCCACATTTTGGCAGCGTTTAACAGGTGGTTAGTTCTGCCAACTAAAGCTGTCTGATGGGTGATGGGGATGGGCAGGTTATCAATATCTCAATACATTTCGGGAGGCTCAAGGAGAATAATATTACATTTTAGTAACAAAGTGTAGTCTACCGTCTTACCTGGGAGAGTGTGTCAACGGCGGGGCAGTAATCTTGATCTTGCTGTTGTCTTGCAACTCCTACATCCGTGCACATGTGTTTGCGTGTGCACGTGTGCGTGTGTGTTCGGCGTGTGTGTGTGTGTGCGCTGCTTTGTGCGTGCGGTGTGTGTGTGCGTTGGCGTGTACTGTGTGAGCTGCAGGCTGCTTGGCACATGCACACTGGACCAAGTGTGGAGAAGCAACTTGTCTAACAGGCATGCTATTATAGTAATAGTTCTAGTAAGATATGGTTATTTGTGTGCATGTGTGTGTGTATTTGTGTATGCGTGCGTATGTTTGTGTAAATGTGTATGTGAATGCGTGAATGTGTACGTGAGAATGTGTGCGTGAAGTGTCACAAGACCTGATGGATTGATTATCATTATGATTATGATGTGTTTTTTCTGTGTGTGTGTGTGTGTGTGTGTGTGTGAGAGAGAGTTTTGTGTGTGCGTTTGTGTTTGACAGCCCGTATTTGCTATACTTTCGCCTCCTTTCTCCATTAACACCAACTGTTCAAAGGATTCTTGTTTGAATCTCATATCATTTACTGGGTCTTTGGATGCAAAGCTTCTAGGTGGAGGTTAAATCCAAGCTTGCATGAAATATTGGCTTTGCAATCATACAATCACACTGGGTTGCTGAAATCCAATCCAATTTCTGTCTTTCTTGGCCTCAACAAAACAGTATATTCCTACCCAGTGATTGAGCAAAGCACATTCAGTGTTACCTGGTTTCAGAGAGAAAAAGCGATAAAAATAAGGATGCCGTGTACAGCGGACCTCACTTGTAAATCTAATTCATTAGACGAGAGCTCCCCGCCATTGTTTGTCACAGCTGTGCAATAAATGACGGGTCATTACCGCTCGACCAATAATGTTTATTGCCTCTTTAATGATCCACCTCCATCATGGGGAAACTTTGTCATACAATTGCATGATGGCACAATGGAGCCAATTTGAGGGGAGCAAGGTTCTTCAGCAGCCCCTCCTGGTGGGGCTTGATGTTTGGATGTAGCGCAACACGGGTTATTGAGATGTGGCAGATGGGATGCGTGGAGAAGGGCTGGTGGGATAGGCTGTGCTTTAACACTTCCGGTATTAATTCCGATTTTGCAGGCAGGTTTTAGGATGAAGCGGTTTTCAAGAGCGTGACCTGGGAGCTCCTCACTGATTGGCGAGTTGGTGATGTCACATGAATTATTATAGGCAGATCCTATGCAGTAATGGACCTTGGGTAGGGATCGGGAAATAATGGCCCCCATGTGGCTATGCCCCTGATCACAGATTGCTCTCTGGTTGACAGACACTAGTGAAAACGACCACACACCTAATGTGAATAAAAATGAATACTACATAAGGACATCTCCTTGTTTATGTGTATGTGTGTGTGCAGAGTGCAAAATAATCACAAAAAATGATTATCTTGTGAAGATTATGCAGTACAATGGGGCAAAACAAAATCTATCTTTTCAAGATCAATTATCGCTCCAGATAGTTTACAGATTTTCTTTTCAGTGTGAGGACTCGTCTTCCTGATGAAGCTGAAGAGGAGCTTCGGCCAATCAATGGGTCTCAGATTAATTAACATCAATCCCGAAGATAATTTATAGAAATAGAATTCTACACACTTTTTTTTTCTATACTCATAATCCCCTTAAACATTGGAGACTTTATTTTTAGGGCTTCAACTAAAATAAATCAAGAAGCACTGCTGACAATTGGCCCATACTTTGGTTGTATGTTTTCTTCAGCCTGGGGTTTTGAGATATCTGACGAGTTGCCAAACACTGCCAAACACCTCTCTACTGTAGCGGATTATGCAGGAAGGGCCAGGATCCATTTGAATGGTGTGTGTTTGTTTTGGCACAGCAGATATGACCTTTTCGTTGACTCTCCACGTTTTTAAGCAGCAACTAATGCCGATAGATGCTTGCAGTATCGTCCTTCTTAGTGTTGCTTGGACCACTGAAAGGTCAGCCTTGTCCGTATAGGTGTGATTATATCAAAGGCGATGGAAATAAGATTAAATGTCCACTGTGTTGTGTAATATTTGTATTATTTTCTTTAGTGTGTTATATATGTGTTGCCACTGCTTCTGCCCATTCAACACCTATTGCCTCCTCCCTGATTCTTCTAAAGGTTTCCTTCCTTGGATTTGTTTTATATAATGGCCAGTTCTATAATGTAGGCCTGTGAAGCTGTAACTAATTAAGGCCTAAAATCCACTTGTCTTTAGTATTTTATACAGTCTTTCGAGTTGACCTAATCTTTACAGGCTGGCATACATTTATTTATAAGAGAAGAAAGCTACATGAGTATATATTCATTAATATTTACCCATCCAGCAGAGTGAGGAGAAGAGAGAAGAGAAATACCAGATAAAATGAAGACTATGGAAGAGAAAATACTTTGAGCATTTTTGTTGTCCGTATTCGAGTTTGCCTTATGCCTCAAAGCAAAACGTTTTCTTTGAAGAACAATTCAATAATCCTTTGGATCGCCTGCCAATTTTACTTTGTCTTTGATATTTTGAATTTGATTTTTTGATCTTAAACAGTGGCAACTATTAAAAACTAAATAAGACAAATGTTGAACACCTAACACCACTAGCAAGTAGCTTCAAAGAATGAACAATGAACTCACAAACTATGAACTACTGGCTGAACAACTCACCTGGCTGTTGCTTCAGAACCCCCAAATAAGGGAAACAGTAAAGCTGAAGATTCTCTGATCTTCCCCTCTCCCTTCTATCCTATGCTTCTCTCCTCCTCTCCTCTCGTCTCCTTCTCCCTCATTTCTTCTCATTGTTCTCCCCTCTCCTCTTCTCTCCTCCTCTCCTTTCTTCTCTCCTCGTCTTCTTTCTTCTCTCCTCCTCTCTCTATCAGTGAACCATCCTTCTAGGTCAGCAGAAACATCAATCACCTCATTCATCTTTTCTGGGTTCTATTCTCTGCTTGAGCCCTGCACAGACATGCATGGTGGCCATGCCTCTCTCTCAGTGTCCTCTGTAAAGGCACAGGGTCTTGAGCTACACGCACAGACACAGACACAGACACACACACACACACACACACACACACACACACACACACACACACACACACACACACACACACACACACACACACACACACACACACACACATATATAAATAGAGACTGGGTAATCATATGCACCATCTTCTGCAACCACAATTTCTCCAAATCACCCACTGTGCATGCACACTCTTGCTTGCAGGATCTGCCAATCAAACAACGCACATACCACTGTTTCATAGCAACCAGGGAAGATGGCACAGAGCCACGTTAACGACTTTGCTGGAACCCTTGTATGTGTGTGTGTGTGTGTGTGTGTGTGTGTGTGTTTGTGTGTGCGCGCATTGCTATGTCGAATGTTAGTGATTTTTTTCTTTAATCTGCATAGAATAAAACATATGTATATTTTGTCTAATGGCTGTGGTTAACTTTTAATGTATTAGATTGTAATTGTACTCAAAAGTGTTTGTGAATATTCTTCTCCATGCAGTGAACTCTGACTTTTACTTTCATCTGCCAGTTTGCATTAAAACTCACACTTGACGTGGCTGTGTACAATCAAATGTAATAAAGATGTGCAATGAATCCATCAAACTACTTTGCAGGGTTCACAGTATGTTGGTTACACTGGGAGATGTATTCTACACAGTCTCTACACACGAAAGATTGAGCTTCCAAGTTAGCACTTATAGGTGTCAGCAAAAATAAATAGCATGTCGGTTCAATGCAATCTAGCAAAGAAACACCAGCCAACACAAAAGCGTTAATATCAAAATTGTGCTAAAATGAAAACGACTTCTGTACAGATGTAATGTAGTCACGCTGTAAGCAACCAATAAGCCGTTTATGATTATGCGACACAATCACCAGCAACGTTTATTGCAATTCTCCTTTAATAGGGCTGTTAGGACTGTTTATAACATAAGATATATCACAACGCCTATTGCTTGTGCAGCCCACACTTTCTCCTAAATATCCACACACACACACACACACACACACACACACACACACACACACACACACACACACACACACACACACACACACACACACACACGCACACACAGACAGACACATACACACAGATACACAGATACACACATTGCCACATATGCACAAACACAAACTATGCTTCTCAGAAACAACCAAGGAAGCACAACAGTCGTTGTTAGGTTGAGGGAGCATTAGGCGTCAGTGTTTAAATTGCACGTCTCTGCAGAGGAAGCTATAATATAAAGAAATAACAATGATGATCGAGTGGAGAGGAAACAAACGGGGTGATGGAAATCATTAGGTTGGAAGCCACTGCCTGATGATCACATCTCATGCCGCACCCGCTCGTTACCGAGGGAACACAATGTCCCTGCAATCAGCCGTTTACTTGTTAGCACATATTTTCTGTCACAAGAAAAGCGGCATTAGTTTTGTTCTAATTTACATTTACATTTAGGGCATTTAACCAAAGCAACTTAGGCAACAATAAGAAGCCTGCATTTGTAACAAATGTACTTCTACTTTGCCTTCCCTTTAATGTTTTTCTCTTGTGCCATTCTTCTTTATATGTTCTCTACTTTCCTCTCTTCCCTGGCCTCTACTCTTGTTTCCCGCCCTCTCCCCTCCTCCGCTTTATTCTCCAATGTCCTCATCTCTCCTCCACGCTCCTCGACTAACTGTTCTTCCTGTTGCCTGTAGAGGGCGCCATAGTTCTTTTGGTTTTATTGCCGTTAACCCCGAAGTGCCAAACTGAATTCTGAAAGAAACGTTGATGAATGAGAATAAAGAAGAAGGGCAAGGCTCCACACAGTAAACCACAATAACAACAACGTTTAAGATGCTGATAATATGGAGAAACATGTAGATGTGTTGGAAGAAATGGAAATCCTGCACAGAAGTTTTTTTTAGTGGTATGTTGATTCCAACAATCATTGTACGACTCAGTGCACGCATTGCAAAGTATCCCTTGTGTATTCCACTAAGGTCACGGGGAAGGTACATGAGTGCTATGTACTATTCCTTTCAAAGTCATAGCAAGTGTCTGTGCTAGATGACAGAACACCAAAATACACTTTGGTGGACAGCAGATTCAAACAAAATCTGACTTCATATACAAAAATAAAAAATGACGATGATGATTATTATAAATAATATCTGTCTCTATGAAAGTGTTCAGAACAGATATCATTTTGCAGTGCATCATACAGCAATATCATATCTCATAACACAGTATCATGTGTATGTTAAGAGATGAATCGTTTGTTTCAAACGTCAAACAAAGCTGTCTTAAGTACCCAGTTCTTTCCGCCTCATGTTTGTACACAACACAAGCAACAACTTACACAACTTAAAGATTCAAAGGTGAAAGGTAACACAAGGCTACAATGATGACAACAATACCAAAGCCTAGCAGTTATTATAATAACAAGAAATTCCGTCGAGGATGTCAGAGTTGAATCCCTCTCCACAAGCTCTCTGTCGCTAACTGAGACATACCAAGTCGCTCTGTGCTGATCACAACAGGGAGTGTCGGTTCATTCTACAGCATGCTAGCATGATTGTAGCCTCTTGAGACCATCTCCATCTCGTGGGTGAACATTCTGTTTCTCTCCGCAGATCAGTGTGGCTTTGATCCCGTTGAAAGCCTTTCCCAAAAAATGTTAAATGCCGAGACCAATCAGCGCTCTTGGGACGGAGTTTCAGTTCATGAAAACAAGGAATGCCGCAAAAACAATCACTGTGTACAACAAGGGAAGTGTATCAATCTATGGAGCAATCAGAACTGTCATTGACGGAATAAACCTAAATTAACTGAACAGCAACATTAAAAGATAACAGAGATCTACACGGAAGGCTTTTCTCAGGAGAATTTGCTTCACTTCCAAAAGCCTTCAGCAAGAGCGAAGACAGCAAGATTGTGTTGGCTGTTGTGTTTTGCAGCTGTGGCCCGACTGATATCCATTGTCAAACGAAATGTGAACATTTGGATGGTCTAACTAAGCTAGAATGAAAAAAGAAGAACAACGATTAAACTCATGTTCACCCGGGACAACGACATGACACACACGTGAACACAACCGGAGGGTCAGTCGGGTTCAAGTCCTGAGCGCTTTGTCCTGAAACAAACAACCTGTTGACATAATGTGGCAGCAAGCTAGCACATGATTGCAACAACATTAGCGGGGAATTGTACCGAGGGCATCAGGTACTCAGGGTCCAGGGGAGTTCTTATAATGACCTATTTAAAACTCCTCCCCCTCCATAAAACACACACACATGCACATGCACATCTACAGCATCTAGGGCTTGCCTGTGTACAAAGTGTCATAAGTCCTAGTCAAGGTGGAATATCTCGGCATTGTGCCTCCACACAAACTGAAAAGACACAGGCGCTGCCTCTGGAGGCTAATGCACATCCATTTGTCTGTGCTAACTTGAGGTGAGCAGGGCAACTGGAACTCAAAGTGCTTTGTTGCACCGAGGGACGGTAGATGTTTCAGTCTCATAGGAACAACACATTTCCCTTTTAGGGACACAACTGACTTGTTGCTCTTTCATTCACGTTCACTCCCGGCCGGCCCTGTCTTTCAGGCTGTCCTTTTCCGAACCTTGGGGGTTTGGAGGGTTTAACAGCAAACAGAAAGCGATGGCAGTAGGGGTCCAGCTGTTTTTTTCCCGAAGTAGGAGCACAATAAAGGAGTGCACGTGGGTATAAAGACCTGCTAAATACCACCACGTTCCTATTCATGTTCATTCTGCTAAAGGACACAGCTGTTGAAAGGTGTTTGAAATTACAGGAAAGATTAAGAACATAGCGAGATTTTATGTTTTTGAGTTGTGGGTTCTGAGTTTGTCGTTTATCGCACACATAAAGTGAAACATTTTGCTGTGATGCCCACATTTCCCATCTGGGATTTATAAAGTACAGCCTATATTATAAGTATGAATGGTATGCTGGTGATAAACTGTTGTAAATCAACAAGATCCAAATGTCCATTACTATAACAACTACTATTTAGTCGACTTTCAGCATTCAGCTACTTATTGAGCAGCTAGGGGGGTAGGCATTATTCTCCAGGAAATGAATGGGAGCTCGGGATGTTGGGGATCGAACCCAGTACCTTTCAGCTAATAGATCATGAACAAAATTGCCACTGCCACACTATCCTGCGCATTCAGTGAAATATCCCAAAATGCAAAGCCAGACAGAGGCTTGTGATTGTAAATGTGTAACCTTCAAACTATTCACAATTTATGATATGGTTGCAGGTATATATACAATACTATGCTGTCCTCGTTATTTCCTGTAAGTGTGAGTCAGAAAATGTTGAACCAAAAAATAAAGAACAACCTCTACTCCCAACGAAGCTAATGAACCGACGAGCCGCAAATCTCACAATTTAGAATCCATTGAATCAAACTACATTTTCAACCTGTGAGCTTCACACATTCAACAAAATAGGTACGTCTACAAGTCAAGGCTGAAAACGGGTGAAACAGCTGAAACATTTCAAATATGTCATGCAACAAATACTGTCATCACATGCTAACACATAGCTAGTTAGCAAATTACGTTAAATCTACTCATCTTATTTATAAATAAGATTGAATAAGTAAACAAATGTTTCAAATGAGCAGGGGCTCATTGACAGGGGATCTGCGGTCACACACACACACACACCCAAATACCCACACACTACATCTTCTTCCACATTAGCATCTGAGGACATAGCATTTTTTTTATGTGTATCCTTGAGCCACGGAACAAAGGTTACACTTTTTTATCCTGAGTCAGAAAGACATTTTCCGGAAGAAAGTTGCAGAGCATGAACAATGTTCACCTTTCCTTCAGTTTTTTTTTATTGAATCAACAGTGACCAGCTGCCGCCACCAACCGGCTTGCCGCCTGTTAACACACCTCTCGCTCTTTCCTTGGCCGCACAGAAGGTCAGGTGAAGGTAATGCTAGGGATTATGGGGGCTCAGCGGCGGTCTCCCCTTGCCTGCCGTGAAAAGGGTGAAGTTAATGACTCGGAGTGGAGTGGGAGGTCTCCAATCTCTCTGCCCTGAGCCGTGAAAACGGATGCTTTTTATTGCGGATTGACCCCCACTCGCTCGCGAGCGGCAGAAGTTTCAGCGCACAGGGCGACGCTCCCAGCCCCCCTACGGAGGGGGAGGCGCGACGGACGCTGTAGATTTATGGTGAATGTTAGGCTGTTAACGCCGTTAATGAAGACGCCGCGCTCCACTGGTCTCTGACGCTGTAGACTACACTCAGTCCCCAGAGTCAATAGCCGCTACACCCAGCTCTTCAGAGGAGTGGACTGGGACCAGGGTAGTGCCTGATAAAGGGTTTTAGGTGAGGCTATATGTAGGGATGGGCGGGAGGACCAGAACTGGATTCAGCAAGGACACCTTTCAAATGTCATATACTCCTTGATCCCCTCTTCTCTCCTATGTTGTTGTTGAAATTGAGGGCTTACATTTTTACTTACAACACATTTCAACACATCAACAGATACATTTTCATAATAAGATCATTGTTTTAATTGTCATGTATGAGTCTAAACAACAATCCTATTTACTTGTATTTAGTCATTTAGTTGACGTTGGAGCCTACGCGGCATGATATTAGTATTTGTCGTTCAGGAGCAGGTAGGTGTGAGTCAGGTTGACCCGGGTCATTGAAGCCAGCATGGGGCTCAGTGTCGAGCACTCTGGAGTCTAGCCACTACACTATCCTGCACTGTTGAACACTGATGCAGATCCAATTTGCATGTATATTCATTTTGGCTAATTTTCATTGTTGCATCTCTCCGATCTCTCCGATCACACTCTGACTGCTCCTCCCATCACATTCACCTCTCATCTGCACAGCAATCAATCAAATGGATCACAGCGTTACGCAATGTGACTGAAACACTGTCACCCATGTCCAGAATATTTATAGATGTCTAGTGTCTAGATACAGCATCATTGCTTTATATTTGTCCACATATTACACTAAGACCACACAACAAAGCCTGAAATAGCAAATAACATATAGCCTTACAAAATGTTTGCTTTTTCCCTCAAGCAAACAATGAGAAATCTTAAGAGAGAAAGCATTTTAAAGACAGCGAGAGAGAGAGAGAAAGAGAGAGCGGTATAGAGACACAACTTCTGTGCTCTTTGGCCGAAGAGATAAAACGGTCCTGTCACAGACGAGTGAGATCAGACCAGCCCAATGAGACACAAGATGTCCTGGATTCTCAGCGGCACATTAGGGCAATAGCTGTTTGTCTGCTGCAGGGTTGTGTGAATGTGTGTGTGTGTGTGTGTGTGTGTGTGTGTGTGTGTGTGTGTGTGTGTGTGTGTGTGTGTGTGTGTGTGTGTGTGTGTGTGTGTGTGTGTGTGTGTGTAGTTTTGGTACATACTTATGATTCTCACATGTATCAGAGTCAAGAACGAAGAATGGTAGCATCCAAAGGTAAGCTCCTATGTTAGCATAGCATTCTTTACTTCTACTACTTGTCACAGTTTGGTCATTTAGCAGATCATTTACAACATGTGTTTTAATAATACATGTCAGTAAGGAGCAGGAGGGGTTAGGCAATCTTGCTCAAGGAGGCAGGGTTCGAACCCGGAACCTTTCGGCTGGGAGTCAAAGCCCTATGCCTGCAACGTTTTGAGAGGGTTGATTCCCAAAGAGAGCTCCTAAAACACACACACGCACACGCACATGAACATGCACTCACTTGCACGTAATTGCACACACACACACACACACACACACACACACACACACACACACACACACACACACACACACACACACACACACACACACACACACACACACACACACAAAGTCACACTCACTAACTTCTTACCCAACAAGTCCTTCCCTCTGCTGGCCTCAATGTCGTCCTGTGTATGAGGGCTGACAGAGGCAAAGAGCAGCCCTACGCCACTGCTAGAGGAGACGAATGTGTGTGTGCGAGAGTGTGAGAGTGTGTGTGTGTGTGTGTGCGTTTGTGTGTGTGTCATAGGAGATACTGAGGGTAACGGGCAGATTAACGGTCTGACACCTTCTTAAAGATATCAAAAGGGTTTTACTTTTTTTATTGAAGTTTGAAAGACTTGACAGTTTCCTGTCATTTCACCAAGTAGGTGTTAAAGATGTATGTAGTTAGTTTAATGCACCCATTTCAGGAAAGTTTTAGAGGTCACCCACATAAAACCATAAGGGAGTTCAGTGCTTGCTTTGCCAACAGATATTTTTAACTACTAATATAGCTCCCCTAAATGTCCCGTTCATAAAATGTTTCTGAATCAAGCCATTAGGATTCTGGGGCAGTGTTGTGCTGTAATTTATTGTTAATAATAATTCATAAATATCACATGTTACGGACAGGGTGCTGTAAAATATTATTTCATTGTTATTTTATTTTAATGTTTTAAGCTAGTGTAAAACACAACACAATGACTAAATGCAATTAATCGTATGTATGAATATAGAATGAGTGCCTACCTTAAAATTCATTGCTTTTATTGCGGAGAGCCGAACATTAAATATTACATTAACATGAGTGATCTCTTGGAAAAACAAAACTCATCATTTTGTTTTCTGGCGGTGTACTATAATCCATGTCAGCAGGGCCTCATTTGGCACACTATGGTACATAATTACCACATCACAGGTTTACGGTTCAGCCTGGCACTGATAGCAATAATCATAGTGATAAAAAATATTTCCCTGCCGCTTGTTGCCATCACATGCGCTCTCCCATTTGTCTTGTCGCTGCTCTGTTTGAAATAAATAAATAAAGTGTAGTCGGGGACAGAGAGAGCGAGAGGGTGAAGACGGCAACGCAACGTCATATGATCTGTCTGCATGGCAGTGATCTGAGACACCGCTCTCAGTCACGCTTTCTGAGCCAACCGACAATCATATCATCTCGTGGAGTGTTCAAGAGCCTCTCTCTCTCTCTCTCTCTCTCTCTCTCTCTCTCTCTCTCTCTCTCTCTCTCTCTCTCTCTCTCTCTCTCTCTCTCTCTCTCTCTCTCTCTCTCTCTCTCTCTCTCTCTCTCTCTCTCTCTCTCTCTCTCTCTCTCTCTCTCTCTCTCTCTCTCTCTCTCTCTCTCTCTCTCTCTCTCTCTCTCTCTCTCTCTCTCTCTCTCTCTCTCTCTCTCTCTCTCTCTCTCTCTCACGCTCTACCTACGTGGCCAGAATGTGAATACTGTTGGGGGTAAATTTGATGAATGGGCATAGTGGTAGTAGCCTAATTATTAAAGAGAATATGGTTGAGAATGTGCCTCAAACAAGCAACAGGCCATGTTTTACCCTTTCATTTCTATTGAGGCTTACAGAAAGGGACACAAAAACTCCCTGGTTGCCTTTTAAAATTATGCTTTCTAGTCAAGAGTCAAGGCAGCCGTTACGGACAGAAATACCGATGGAACTACATGATAAATATAGACCATTGACCATTCAAAATTCGCACAAACAAAGTGAGGTATATTCATGAAATTTAAAATCCAACTGTGAATTTCAAGATGCAAGAATCGGGTAATGAAAAAAACACAAGGGGCCGCATGATAAACAACGTTTTTCCGTTGTTGCACTTAACACACTTAACACAGGGAGTTCTTGAGAGTTAAACTCCATTCCGAAAACTCTAGTAACACAACAAGCACTTCAATCCATTACCTGCAATGATACAAAGCCTGTGAAGTATACCCATGGATGTAGCCCATACATTTCAAAGTGGCCGTGATCCATACATTCCAACCAATCAATCGTGGTTTTATAACTCAGATAGAGGTTGGCCCACCCAGGGGCCTCTTGCAAAACATGTTTGTTCCACTCCAAGTGCTGTCAGGGGAGATCTCAGCGGCACAATGAAATAAGTGGCACTCTCGCTCCCCTGAACAGCCACCATTTAAATGTCCTGCTAGCACATTCCCCTCCTAACGGGTCCCAGGTAGGTGCTCAGTGCTCTGGAGCAGCAGATTGGAGTGCTGCTGATCCTATGGCTCTGAATAGAGAGAGAGCTATCGTCTAGTGGCCCAGGGTCCTCCTCTCCTGGAGGAAAAGGTTATTCCAGCTGGGAGAGGAACGTCCACAGTCTAACCTGACGGCATCCTTGAACCAGACGCCCCCTTCCTGCTCGTCATGACATGAATCTAACAAATGAAAACCAGTGCACTCACTCGGTGTCAAAACAATAACAGGCCTGGTCTAATGATGACAAAATAAACACAAAGATGACCATAAAACATCCAGCCCTGTGACCATATGCGTCCAGCGGAGTCCGCCGGACTGATGAGAGTGTTCACGTCGTGTTTCCGTGCGAGCCATCGCGGCCCCATGTTACTGCTCCTCCTTCCTCTTGAGCAGTCAGGTGGCGGTCACTCAGGCGTGGGGAGGAGTCCGGAGCAAGGTCACCGCTGACCCGTGGCGGAGGCTGGCGCACAGTCATTAGTCTCTCTGTGTGTCCCTGCTGGCTCTCTCCTCCGAGCCTCTTAGCGCATACGATGAGGTACAACGGCGTGACAAAGCGCACTGCTGTTACGGAGAGCACGTGACGTCCGGTGTAAGAGGCTTTATACTTAATTTAGTCTTGTTTCTATGGTTATGCTATCATTAATAACGTGACACAACTGGGATGCAGTCCCGCCTACCAGCAGCATCTCAAACACACACATATACATACTCATATATATATATATATATACGTGATCTATTATGGGCAACAGATGGCCCCTCTGGTGCCAGGTGTGGTGCGATCACTTTGTGCACCTGTCACTTCTGTCTCACACCTGCAACACCTGTCACATGTTTGGACATTAGCCAATCTCACACCTGAACAGAAAATCATTTCTGACCTAAATGTGTGTATGTATGTGTGTGTATGTGTGTGTGTGTGCGTCAAAATTGGTGAGATTGATCAAACCCCATGTTAATGCAAACAGAAAAAGCCATCTAAAGGCTCTAATTTAATATGTAGTAGGCTACTAGTTTGTACTTGGAACCTTTGTATAATTTTCAAAATTGTTCACATTTTTTTTACCTTATGCGTGTCATGAGTGGACACAGCTATACTTTATTTTAAAGGATGTAACATAAATTATCACATTCATCTGATCTTTCCTCACCCACCCAATAAGCAGGCCATCAAAAAAAAGAGTCTCTGTAGGTAGCCTATGCACTGAGATCGTGCACAAAAACAAATGGTACTACCAAACCACTGAAATCCAAAATAAATAGTATTCCATCTAGGGCTGACCGTTCTTAACTAACGATTATTTTAATAATCGATTAATCGGTCGATAATTTTTACGATTAATCGATGAATCTGATAAAAAAAGAAACATTTGTAATTGCTGCATCAGTATTCAAAAACTGAAAATTAGTTCAAATTCACAGTGCGGACAAGTGTAAAAACGATAGTTATGATATCATAACTCTAGTTCTATGATTGTAGGCGTAGCCGTCTAGGCTTCGCCTTATGGGCTTGTCACATGCGCGTGCTTGTGCGCACTGAAAAATTTCAACTATGCACCAATCAACGTGGGCACCGCCCACATTCCCAAGGCATCGTGTATATAATGCGGCGCAAATCGCCGCCCATCCTCCACGCTAATCTTTCAGAATTTGGAGGGTACAGCAGGTGGGAAACTAGACGGCTACGCCTACAATCATAGAACTAGAGTTATAATATCATAACTATCGTTCTATTTCATGTAGGCTACGCCGTCTACGCTTCGCCGTCTAGGCATCGCCTTATGGGCTAAGGTGAAGCTGCGAGCGGAGCCCAATCAATGTTCTCCTGCTGGACCCCAGTCAAGAAACTTAAGTCACCAGGGCACATAAGAATAAAAAAAGCCGAGGATGTGCAAAACACAACAGCTTAATAAAATACAAATTCCTCCTAGATCAAGCAAGGCGATGATCAAGAGAAAAAAGTGAGTCTGCAAAGACTCCGGCCCCAATCCGTCCTTCATGGAATCCATGAAAAATGAAGGGAAAAACCAGAGAAATACGGTTTCCATTAGGTCCGCTACCACCGGGGGCGGAGCTACGGAGTTAGACTCCCCAATAAGGAGCTTCTCTCGTTCGTTTCTTATTTAAAAAACGGCGGGAGTGCCATACTGGCAGACAAAACCAACTCGTCAATCGGGGAGCCAATAGGAACCCCTCTACTCCGCTTTTCATTTGAAAAACGGCGTGAGAGAAATACTGGCAGTCAAGTCCAACTCGCCATCCGGCGAGAGGAATTCAAACAATGCCGCTTAAAGGAAGATAAAAAAAAAAAGCCTTCATTCTTAAGCCGTAGAAGGGGCACCGGACTCCAACACAGAGTTGCCGAGTGAGCGCCTGGACATGTCTAACATGTAGAAACGAGCAAAGGGGCGGGGGGAAGACCAAGACGCAGCCGCGCAAATGTCTTCCACCGGAACGCCTCTGAGTAGAGCCGTTGAAGCGGCCACGCCCCGTGTCGATTGAGCTTTAACGCCCAATGGTAGCGAGAATGAGCACCCTCACATATCCAGCGAGAAAACCGCTGTTAAGAGAGAGCGCGGCCCTTGCTAGCATCGCTATAACACACAAACAACTGTTGTGTGGAGCGGAACGCGGTGGGGAGATCCCAGCGTGGTGTAAGCACGCGCGAAACAGGCCTAACCCGTCTAGCCCCACGCAAGAACCTCTTGACCAGTGGATGGCTGAAGATCGGTCCACCAGCCGAAAGAGCTGCCGCATAGACTTTGATAGTGGAAAAAGCCAAACCCTTCTCCAATAAGTGCTGTAGAAACGCAAGCACGCTTCCCACCTCGCAATGGGATGGGACAGCGTGGTTCCTGTCACACCAATCAGAGAAAGCGCACCACTGGACGTCACTCTGCCCAGGGGAACACCCCTGAGAAGGGCGGGAGGGTTTCCCCAATATTCCAGGTCTGGTGACACTCATGGACATATTAAAGGATGGACCACAGACCGAAAATGGCCGCCCGTTCATTCCTATGGAAACTGCTCAGTGGCGCAGGGCATCATACAGGAGCGATTTGCTTCCGCGTTATGGGGCCAAGACACGTGACCTATTCCGTGACGTACCGGATGCAGAGATCTTCTTCTTCTAGTTTAGTGGTGGATCATAGTTTTTCCCCATATACCGCCACCTACTTGACTACTACACAGGAGTTTGTGACAAGGACGTTGGCAAATGATACTTTAAATCGTAAAAATAAATTCAAAGAAAAAACCAAACTAACGAAACAAAATAAAACAAACTAACAAAAGAAATGAATAAATAAAAAATAAAATAAAAATATATATATACTTAAGGTTAAATTCTTCTAATTAGGTTAGTATCTTTTAGCTAATTTATCAGCAATTTCATTGCCATATATTCCATGGTGGGCTGGAATCCAACAGAACTGAATAACTAAACCAAGGCTTATAATATTTAAAAGAAGATGCTTTACCTCTATCACCAAATCTTCACGTATTGAATTATCTGTTATAAAACTTAGTATCGACTACAACCCATCTAAGAGCGGTTATTATTGTGGCCATCTCGATTGAGTATACTGATAAAGTCACCCACTCTATATCCATATCCTTTTTCAAATTCTGGAATATATATGCCAATACCACATTGTCCTTTGGGATCTTTAGAACCATCTGTAAATATTTTCAGATATCCATAGAATGAAGTATTTAAATAACTTGAGCAGGCATTAGCAAAACTTTGCTTGGTGAGATGCTTGCTTTTTCGAAATGGAATAAGATGCAGCTGGGTAGGCGCTGAGAGGTGATGCATGAGGCATGATGGTGGCACGGCAGACAAGTAGAGGAGCATGATGGACTGGGATCTGATGAGGAAACAAAAAAGATTATCTAACTTAAAGGGACTCTCACCTTTGTTGCATTTGAGAATTACAGCACATTCAAATCATCCCGCCTTCCTCCAATGCCCCACCCCCTAAGCGTTATTTTTTAGAGTACAAAACTAAGCGTTATTTTTTAGAGTACTGTAACGACCTCGCCGGTGACATAATGATGTAGAGTCATTAGTAGTTGAAGGTAGTTTTAATGAACCAAAACCAGGTCACTGAAACCCGTAACATTGTAACCAACGGCAGAAAACCGACACAAAACAAACCCCGGTTACCCCGGCAACCCCCAACACGGTCTCACTCGCGTGCAGGCCCCCACCCTCCTGTTCTTCCAAGGCCCTCCCCCAGCTGACCTAATGATTCGCCCCCACACTGATTGACAATAAGAACATTACAATACATGCACATAGAACAACTGGCATAGCGGACAACGAAATATAATGTAACACATAACACACAAACTATTTAACTGTCCCAGGGTCGCTACAGTACAAAAGTTCTAGACTCCCATGGGTTATGTTTAGACTCCCATGGGTTATGTTTAGACTCCCAGGGGTCATAATATCTACCAGGGGTCTAGTAAACGAGAAATTTAGCAGGTGGCTCACTGTAATTTTATGGGCTTCGTGTGATAACGTTTTGAGGCCCCATGTTGAAGGACAGTGGTCCCACTGAGTATAAGAAAGGTGTATGAGCATTACAAACAGAGTAGCGGGACAACGTAGCGTCTGAGGCCGAAATGGGTCCCCTAATCGGACTGAATGGTGCGGTTGGGTGCCAACGGTCTGGAGGTCTTCCTGTAGCTCCAGAGTAGCGGGACAACGTCGCGTCTGAGTCCGAAATGGGTCCCGTAATCGGACTGAGTGGTGCGGTTGGGTGCCAACGGTCTGGAGGTCTTCCTGTAGCTCCAGAGTAGCGGGACAACGTCGCGTCTGAGTCCGAAATGGGTCCCGTAATCGGACTGAGTGGTGCGGTTGGGTGCCAACGGTCTGGAGGTCTTCCCGGAGCTCCAGAGTAGCGGGACAACTTCGCGTCTGAGTCCGAAACGGGTCCCCTAATCGGACTAAGTGGTGCGGTTGGTTGCCAACGGTCTGGAGGTCCTGAGAATCATCCAGGGGAGCGGGACCACTTGGCTTCTGAGGCCGAATCGGGTCCCCTTGTCGGACTGAATGGTGCAGTTGGTGGCCAACAGTCTGGAGGTCTTCCTGAGGCTCCAGAGGAGGGTCACTCTGTGAGTCTGAGTCCGAGATGAGTCCCCTAATCGGACTGAATGGTGCAGCTTCAGTACGCCGTGGACCACTTTGGTCTGCCATCGTCAGTCGCTACGGTCGCTACTCGCTACTGTCTGCCGTGGAATCAAAACAAACCCTCTAGTTGAGGACGCGCCTTGATGACGCGGGCCCGAATGCGCCACAAGAAGCAGACGGAAAACCTTATATATCCATGCAGCAAACAGACAGGTCTGTCGGCCAATAAGGTCATTCGGTCCGAAGAATTTTATTGGTTGAAGTTTTCACTAAATATTATGAGAGTAAAATAATTGTTTGTTTTTACTCCTGGTGGGTCTGTCTTGCATATTAGAGTGTTATTACCTTATTAATACCAATTTAACCTTATCCAAAAAAAGTGTAAAAATGCAACAAAGGTAAGAGTCCCTTTAAGATAAAATATACTCTGAAGTTTCCAGTTTCTGCAAACAGAAGAGAAGGGGTTTAATTAAGGCTTTGTATCATTAATAAGATAGACTGTGAATAACAAACGAAAAAATATAAAAGGCCTGGCTTAGTTTAAAGCCCACTCACCACGTCAAGGTGCAGGCCAAGAGTGGGAACATAGAACAAAGACTCACATCACAAACTCAGACAGTCACAACATGTAAAAAACATAAATACATGAAACATGCATATAAATACGAGACCAAAGACTCACATCACAAACTCAGACAGTGACAACATGTAAAAAACATAAATACATGAAACATGCATATAAATACGAGACCAAAGACTCACATCACAAACTCAGACAGTCACAACATGTAAAAAACATAAATACATGAAACATGCATATAAATACGAGACCAAAGACTCACATCACAAACTCAGACAGTCACAACATGTAAAAAACATAAATACATGAAACATGCATATAAATACGAAACCAAAGACTCACATCACAAACTCAGACAGTCACAACATGTAAAAAACATATAAATACATGAAACATGTATATACAAGACCATAGACTCACATCACAAACTCAGACAGTCACAACATGTAAAAAAACATATGAATACATGAAACATGTATATACAAGACCATAGACTCACATCACAAACTCAGACTGTCACAACATGTATATGAAGACGAGACACAATATAACAAAGACTCACATCACAAACTCAGATAGTCACAACATGTAAAAAACATAAATACAACATAAATACATGAAACATGCATATAAATACGAGACCAAAGACTCACATCACAAACTCAGACAGTCACAACATGTAAAAAACATATAAATACATGAAACATGTATATACAAGACCATAGACTCACATCACAAACTCAGACAGTCACAACATGTAAAAAACATATAAATACATGAAACATGTATATACAAGACCATAGACTCACATCACAAACTCAGACAGTCACAACATGTAAAAAAACATGTAAATACATGAAACATGTATATACAAGACCATAGACTCACATCACAAACTCTAACTAATAAAAGCTTTTTTTATTGTAACACTTGGTTCAAATCCTATTTTTTACACATGCAGCCATTTGGACACCATTCTATGATAGCTGATAACCAAGGTACACACTGTAATACTATAATCAAGAGGACATACAGGCAGTTCAAATAAAAAGAGATATAACTTTTATTGATCTGGAAACTTCATAAATATGTAAGATTGCTCCATATAATACCATAGTAACATAGTAAACGTATGTAGGCCTAAAAAATTCAGTTCAATGTTATTGCTTAAGAAACAGATTCCTTCCAACTAACTATTTACGAAAAATGCAATCAATAATTTATATAAAAGTAAATGTTTACATATCTACCAGCAACGAAGTTGCTGGTAGCCTACCCAAATAATGAATTGTAATACACCAACATTGTCAACTGTCATGCATAGCTAACCATAACCCTGTCATACATAGCTAAACAAGCAAATGAAAATGAAATACCTACCAACGCAACTGAAATGTTAATATTAGACAATTAACAATATTATAAAATTACGTAGGTCTCCCATAATCATTCAGGTAATCAATATGTCCGTGCCTGTTACAGCTATTTCAATGATATGTGTGTTATATATCCGTGTTCAACGCCATTCATGTTAAGTAAAAGGACAAATCTCAGACTTTGGAAGTTAATGGAGTTAATGGAAGTTAATTCGGAATTTAATTTAATTCGGAAGTTAATGGAGCCGTGCACTTCAAAATAGGTCCATAGCAAGGAGCCGTTTGTTTCAGTACGGCTCCTTTCAGCTGCCCACCCAACATCAACTGCTAATAAAACGCTTGAGGAGGCGTTTTGAAAAGAAAAAACTTACATTTTTTTAGAACAGGGTAGAAAGATAATTATGAGCCTTTGATTGATATCCAGACATTTTTTGCGGAGACACAATCCTGTTCCCCACTTGTATTGGAGTGGACGGCGATATCTACTTCTGGGCCACATGAAATGACGGACCCCCGTCCACTGCCAGCTTAAACAGCTGCAATACCAGGCTTGGCCTCTGAGCACTGGTGGATTGCGGAAGTAAGCCCCTATCCTGGGGGCCTGGTGACACTGAACGGGGTAGGAGGAGCACCCTGAGCTTGTGTCGCACGGGGTCCAACCGTTGGTGAGCAAACCATCGCTGGAGTCTGCGCATTAAGAGCAGACCCAGGGGAACCACGGGATTGGCGGCTGCCATAAGCCCTAACAGGCACATGGTGGACAGCGCGGTCACGTTTCTGAGAACACGAAAGCGGGAGAGCGCCAACAGGATGGCGTCTCGCCGAGGAGGCGAGAGCATCGCTGTCATGGCGGCTGAGTCTAGGCAAAGCCCCAAGTAGACTATCTGCCTGCCGGGGAGCGGGAAGCTCTTCTCCCAGTTGATGGCAAAACCCAGGAAAGAGAGATGGTTTATCACCGTCATGGTGTCATGGTAACCATACTTGAGATCCAGGGAGGTGAACCAGTCGCCCTCTCTCACACATCGGAGCAGCGCTCTGATAGTAAGCATTCTGAATTTCCTCTCGGCCATCAAAAAAACGAGTCTCTGTAGGTAGCCTATGCACTGAGATCGTGCACAAAAACAAATGGTACTACCAACCACTGAAATCCAAAATAAATAGTATTCCATCTAGGGCTGACCGTTCTTAACTAACGATTATTTGATGGTCGCGAATCTGTTGAACACGCGAAGATCCAGAATAGGTCTCATCTCCCCTGACTTCTTGGAAACCAGGAAGTAGCGGGAGTAAAACCCTCGATGTGACTCGTGGGGGGAGGGGGACAGTGATGGCCCCCTTCTCCAAGAGACGGGCCACCTCCGCCGCCAGAGCCGTGCTTGCCGCCGGATCCCGTAGCCTGGTCTCCACCAACCCCATAAAGGGTGGGAGACGGCGCTTGAACTGTATGGGATAACCCCATCTCAACGTGTTGTCCAACCACGATTGTAGAACGCACCGCTCCAGCCAACACGCATAGCGGTCGGAGAGAGGGCGAGCCGAAAGCTGAGGAACGCTGTCCAGGAATAACCCGTATTCCTCGGCCCCTACCGCCTCCACACAGTGTGTGGACCAAGGGGGTCATACCATGAAAGGGAGGAGGCTCAGCGAGCATGGAAGACGTCACAGAACTAGTCGCTGTACAAACAGCGAGCTGTCTAGACGCCTCGCTCGTGTCCGCTGAACAGGCAACGAGCCGTCTAGCTGTAGCACTCATGACCGTGTGTTGTCCGCTGGCTGTAACCACAGCGCGCAGACCCGTCTTCTCACCTTCCACAGACTTTCGAAGGGAGGTAGAGGGGATAATGTGGGAAACTAGGAAACTAGTATAAGCGTCCGTATCCACAGGCTCGTTAAATGAGTCTCCAGCCCGCCCAGGAAGCTCAAAGGGACGCCGCTTCTTAGAAGCAGGTGAACCAGAGGTTATGTAAACACCTCATCCGGCCGCCACCCTACAGCCATCTGGCTGTTGGGGGGAAAAAGGTAATCTAAAGGAATATCACTCTTTAGGGAGTATGCACTGCCGTTCGGTCGAACGGCTTTTCTTTTCTTTATTGTTTGCATAAGAAAAGGTGGGAGCAAGTTTGCGGAACTTCTGGCCCCGCGGTGCTGCTCTCCTCGGCTGCGGCGGCGGCTGCTGTCGCTGCTGCGGCTGCTGCTGCTGCGGCATCGGGATTGGAGGCGGAGGTGGCTCCCTGGAGCGCTGGAGCCGGCCTGGACCCCGCTTCCTCCCAGCCTGCTGGTGGGAGGAGCCCGTGAGAATCGCCCCGAACCGGGAACGATTCTCCCGGACGGACTGCTGGTGAGCGAGCACCTCTGAGAACCGGGGCCCAAATAGTCCATCCGGAGCTAATGGGCCCTGGACGAGGCTGGCCCGCTCTCGTTCCGGAACCGCGGTGTGAGAGAGCCATATGGCCCTCTGGATCATGGTGGCCCACGCCATATGCCGGCCGGCAGAAACGGCTACCGGCTGGCACAGCTGAAGGATGGCACTGGAGAAGCGGGAAACGGTCAGCCATCTCGCGGCCTCCTCCGGGCCGTAACCCTCCCTGCCTGCCGACAAGGGGACCAGGGCAGAGGAGAGCAGGGCGATGTTGTTAACCGCCGCCGCGGACTGCGAGGCACAGACGAACACCCTGTCCGCCAGGCCGGCAATCTGCTTCTGGAGGCGGTCGGGGGCAGCGGCCTCTCGTTAGGACGCCATCCGGCGCCCGGACAGAGAAGCGCTGCCAGGGAAGGCTCCAGGCGAGGGATCCCCCTTGCCTGAGTATCAGCACACCCTTCCACGCTGGTGAAGTCAGTGAAGGCCCTCACCGTGGCCTTCAGAGTAGAGGGGTTCCCACCCGCAGCAGTGAAAAGGTGCTGTACCGGTGGGAACAGGGGGCACTGGGTAACCCGCCGGGAGGAAGACAGGGTGCAAAAACACTCGCCCTGCATGTCATCCGACATGGGGGCGAGTGGCGGGGCTGGCATAGGGATGCCCTTGATGGCCGCCGCCTCACCAATGATCTCATCGAAGAGATCGGCCATCCAGCGCGGTCTCTCCCCCGGGAAGATAGTGGCTTCGGTGGAAGCCCCGGAGCGGGAGAACTCGGACGCAGAGCTAGGAAAGATGTGACAGGGAAGCGGGACAGGAGGCACACTGATGCCCTGAAAAGGGCCAGCATGCTCTTACAGGAGCTCTCTCCAGTGGCCCTGAAAAGGCCCGTTGATCCGTGGCCTCGCCCACGCCACTGCCACCGGTCATCTTTTCGTTGGAAGTCATATCTCTTCGTTGATCAGTACAAATTGCTGAAAGAAAAGGGAGGATGGGCGGCGGTTTGCGCCGCGTTATATACACGGTGCCGTGGGAATGTGGGCGGTTCCCACGTTGATTGGTGCATAGTTTAAAATTTTCAGTGCGCGCGAGCACGCGCACGGGACAAGCCCATAAGGCAAAGCCTAGACGGCGTACCCTACATGAAATAGAACACCAGGTTATTGCTCCAACGTTCCGGAACTATTATAAGTAATATTAAATGATAAAAAAATAAAAAAACATAACTGGGATAACACAAAAAAAGCATACAATGTGTGACATACATTTATCTATATACAGTATATAAGGGATGTCCATGGTTAACCGGTTAAGCGATAACATATTTAACCAGTAAATACTTATGGTTAAAAATAAATTAAATCATCTTAATTTCTTTCAGATGACAGGAGAGCGTTCATTTTTATTGATATTGATACCATTTTCGAGACTCCATAACGATCCAAGTCTTTATTGATACCACTATTGATACTTTTCTATTATTTTGTTGAAATATAACTTGTATTATAGCTTTAATTGCTGATAAGATGATCATAGCTCAAGATAGGACGTTAAACAGGTCATAATTCCACCTTTACTATCTATTTTATATTGCTGGGAAAACAAGTTTTCGTCAAAATCTCAAATTATTTATTTTTTGTGTTGCATTTGAACACATCAATCATATTACTGAGCCGACCAGAACACATCACATTTGACACAGTTTAATACTTTTTTTAAGATAACTAGCTCTATATGCTGCCGAATTTAACATGGATTTAAAAACTGGATTACTATTTTTAACTGATTGGAGTTTCTACACCGTCCGGTTGCGTGATTTTATAGATTTTATCGATTCGTTGTTACAGCCCTAATTCCATCCAATCACCCACAAGGGGTGGGTGCTGTGGGGTTTTGCGCTGCATTCATGATCATTTTTACTGGATGCACGAAACGCGGAAGGGTGGGGCGAACTGGCTGTTTGTTTGGGATGTCACTTCAAATAACAACAGAAGTGACGTCACCCAACATCGCTGATACAACCTTTAAAAAAAACAAAAAAAACAAAATTCTCTGGGCCCAGTTTCCAGAAAGCCTAAGTGGATCGTGAAGTGCGTTGTACGAGCATCGAACAGTTTTCACACCGTTTCCCGAAAGCATCGTTGGTAACGAACGTCGTGAAAATGCTCATAGCTAACGAGTGCTCCAGGGTAATCGTAGGACGCTAAGAGCATCGTTAGCCTACTATAGAGTGAACTCATTATTGCATGCGGGTGTCTTCATTCATAAAAACTGAAAACATTAGGGAGTATGCAATAATACAAATTATTCTAAAGAGGTCAGAGACTCCGTGCACAGCCCCGCCTTCCCCAGTGAACCAAGAAACCCTGCGCCGTGACGAACGGGGGATTTGACCCCTCGGTTTTACACAGAAAACTTGAGATAAGAAGGTGAAATCGCCGTGCGTGCCAAGCTGCGACCGAACTGGCTCAGCAGTGTAGAAAGACTTATAGCCAGGGTTCAAGTTAGGTGGGAGCCAGTGAGAGCTGAGCTCACATGGAGAGAGGTCTGGCTCCCATGAAAGCAGCAAACTCAAATATCTGTGGGGGTCTCTGAAAATACAGCAGCATAATATTTTAATTACAAATAAAGCTTTTTTCCCTTCCATATGCAGAGTTATATTGACGTTAAGTGGGATAATAGAACACCGGTGTGGGTGTCAGATTGACTCGGCTGCCAGATCGACTCGGGGTCCTGCGCTTACAGATAGACCCCGAAGCCATTTGTTTTGAGAATAATGGCTGGCTGATGAAGTTATTGGCTGGCTAGCCGGCTCAGCCAAAACCTAAATGGCTGCGGCAATTTTTCATGGCTACAAATGGCTGACATTTTTCATGTGTATGTCTCTATGTGATAGGGCTTTGACTTTTGCCCAAAAATCATATTCGAAGTTTGTTTGTTTATTAATATTAATATTTGAATATATTTGAATATTTATTAATAATATTTTGACCATTAAATGCCTTCAGTAAGACCTGGATTGGGCTTTGCGAGGTTTGTTTACCGGCGTTGCCATGGTTACCGGTCTTACGCGATCCAACGGTTTATTAGGTTTCTAATAAATCGCTGTCTAATCAATACTTCATTCACATTCGAAGTCAAAGCCCTACTATGTGATGGAATTATTGATGCAAATAATTCTAACTGGCTCAGCCAAAGTTTATCAGATGGCGGCTTATTTTGGCTTATACAATTATTGGCTGGCGGCAGCTGAATCTCGAAATGGCGCAAATGGCGGCGCATACTTAGCATACTTACAGATGACGTATCGTCACCTGACGTATCGACACAAGCCAACGGACAAACCCGGAAGGGTTGTTTATAAAGGGGGCTCAATCATGGACATAAAAAGAAGGCTCAATCCGTTTTAGTTTTGATTTCATTGAACGCAGCCCGTTCTTTCACACAACAAAGCCATTGGAAACACGTCTAAAAGCACTGATGAATGCATATGTAACCCAGTTCCTGTTAGGGACTCTTATTCTGAAAGAGGAGAATGGAAGTGTCTGCGTGTGGGTCGCTGTTTTGACTCCTTGTTGGGAGCGCTGGAAATAAAGTGGATCGCCCCGTTCAGTGAATGGAGTTAGCCGATTCTTCTTTTATATCTAACCCAAGTATATGCATAAATAATTTGTACATTTGATTAATATTCATAGATTAGAAAACAAAAGGAGATCGTTAATACTTGGGAATAACATGGGAATGAATGAAACGCGCATGCGCATTTAAAAGACAGCGTTTACAGGAAGTGCGTCATTATTGTGCATCTAGGACCCGAGTCGATCTGGCAGCCGAGTCAATCTGACACCCACACCGGTCATTATCGGGAAAATAAGCCCCAAACAGGGCGAACCGGACACCGATGCGAAACGGAGGTTCTTCGACCTGAAGGGGCTTATTTTCGATAATGAGCGGCTACTTGCCAAACGAAAAAATAACTTCACAAGGTGTTTTTTTACAATTTATTTGTTACCAATTTACCATACGTAATGTTGATCAGCAGAGAAATAGTTAGCCAAAGACGTTGACGTCGCTTAGCAACCGAAGAAGCTGGCGTTGTTGTGAAGGGCCCATGCAAGTGAACGGAGCGTTCCACGGCATTGAGAAGAGCCGTGACATAATAGAACATATTTATGTCCTATATCCCGCCCCCCCCCCCCCCCCCCCGTCAAAATTCAGCGCAAGGCCGGTACGGTCTCCCCCTACCGTCAACAACTTTAAGAGATCCCCACAGAGATGGAATCATAACTCGAACCCTGCCTATAGCCTACTTCATCCTGCCCAACAATATGGGCAGGATCTAGACCAAGCTCTCCTAATCGGGTCAGCAAAAGCCGCGTTTGAATGATAATGTATGAATGGAACGTTGCATTTTTAGTGTCTACAAATATTCTATACTAGAGAGCCAATCAATGCAACCTTATGCGGAATCAGATAAAGTCGGCTCTCCTGCTGCGCAAAATATATGTTTAAAAAATCAGCACATCAAGATAAATGTAGTTGTCACACAAGCTATTTTGGATTTTTTTAATATGGAATTATTTCAGGGGTGGAAATGCCGTGAATAAATGGATGCACAGTGCGTTCAGGATTAGGACTGATATATATGTCGGCCTAGGCCTAATCAATTGTGTTTTAATATCTTTAGCATTCATATTATTGCAATCTATTCTTTTCGTAGGCTACTCTGCAGTTGGCCTTGATGGGGAGATATTTTAACCCTTTTTAACCCCATTTTCCTGCGACATTCCTGCGTCTCCCCCTGCGTCATTGCCCGTTTCAGCACCATGTCAGTGGACAGGTACAATCCTACGAACGTCGTGAGTGCAGCGAATGCGTGTTCATGTTAAGAGGAGTTTCGGGAAACGCTCCAAAGAAATTAACGATGGTTCGAAAAGATCCATCGTGAGAATGATCGTACGAGCGAAGATCCATCGTTATCGGGAAACTGGGCCCTGGACTCCTCGATAATTCAGTTGACCGACCGAGACGCTCAGAAGGAGGTTGCCGTCTGGGTTCCGGTTGGTCAACTTGTCAGCCTGATCCTTGTCAACCGTGGCAGTATCTGGCCCCACCTACTTTGACCTGCAAAGCCACCCGTCCCGCGGCCACAGGCCAGGAAACCATGCTGTCACGCTGGATAAATGCCCACGCTCCAACTTGTCATCCGTTTCTCGTACAGGCTGCAAGTGGTGTTGTGACATAAAGCCACAGAGCATGACAAGGGGGGCGAGAGTGATAGATAAAGTGAGAGAGAGAGAGAGAGAGAGAGAGAGAGAGAGAGAGAGAGAGAGAGAGAGAGAGATGTAGAACGAGAGATACAGTGAGAGAGAGAGGCATGGGCATAGAAATGATAATAATCTGTTCAAATAATTGTCTATTCTGCTTTTAATATTGGCCACCTGGCATCGCTGACAGGTATGAGAAGCACAGTGTTCAAGCTAGCCTCCTCAAGAGCTATCAATGATGAGCGGCCTGGAGTTGTGAAGGGAGCTTTGACAGACGGAAGCTTGCAGGGTTTTGTTTCATATCACATAATAATCCCGCCCCCAGGCCTAACCTATCAAGCAAGCGACACTTGACTGACAGCCCGCGGTCATTTGAAACTGTGCCGTGAATCCGTTTCCGTCTCTCCCGCACAGTTCAGGCTTATTAGCGCAGGCTAATTAGCTGCATGATTAGCCACAGGATTGCGTTGCTATTTCTGAATACATGAATTAGCTCTGTGTGGAGGTCATTTTCGAATAGTTCTGTATGCTGCCACCCTCTTATAGGGATGTGTGAGTATACACAGTAAACATGCTGCAAACAGTAACAGTAACAAATTTAAGCAAAAGCTGTTGTAGCTAAGATTTCAGAGTTGTAAAGAGAGACCGCAGAAAAGAGCAGAAGGGACAATGACCGAGCCCTCCTGGCTCCCTCGCTACGTTCCTTTCTCATTGAGAATTGCATTGCTCACACCTGTGATGGACAGGCAAGATTGATTCCTCTGACTAATCAGGGAAGAGATGCCCTGATTGGTCAGAGTCAGTCAACTTGAAACAGATATTCTCACAGTGCATTTCACCCGCTAATAGTTGACGGATTGTGATGGCATTTCTAACAAATAATAGCTTGATTCTGACATACAGCCCCTCTAAAGAAGTTAAAGGACGATTGTGTTTCTATCTGCTGTTGAAGAGCTAATGAGTACAAACTATGTGTACTTATGGAAATCTTACCTGACTAGAACAGTTCCCTACAGTAGGTATAGTTATATAAATATTTGGTACCAGTCAGCAATTACATAATTTAATGTTTGAAAAATTCAGACCCATGTACCTTTAATGTCTTCCTGATGTTGGCAACAATCAACCTAGTTGGGTATTCTTTAAATCCTGAGGCCGTACCCGTTGGTGGCTGTTGTTTCTTGTTGGCAAACATGTGGAATCGCCGTTGTTTGGAGTTGTATGCTTCGGCGGACACCCTGAGTGTTGGTGTTTGTTTGGCGCAACAAGCCAGCACCTTTTAAGGTGGTAAATCCCAACAATGCCACAGAGTTAAGTGCAGTTGAATAAAGGGCAGTATGATAATACTAACCTTTACTTTGTAATCAAAAAAGCTATTTTCTGAAATACAGTTCACAAGACACTTAACATTGAATGAAGCAGAGGCAACAAAAAATACAAACAACAGAAAAACAACATGTTTATAAAAAATATTATCAATAAAAACAACATAGTAAAGGCAAACCATATTTTAAGGAATGCCAGTGTCCACTAAAAGCAAGTGTATAAAAGAGGGATTTTAAGAGAAGATACTAGGGGTGTTACGATACACGTATTTTTACCGAACCGTCACTGTACTGGCACTTCTGGGTGGTTACAGAGGTGGACCGTGGTGCGTAAATGTGGCGTGCATAGCATTAATATGGCGAATGTAAAGGCTTGTTTTACAATCCGGAATTTAAAACTTGAAGTCGGAGTTCCCCCCGGACCGTTTATCCAAAATATACTACTCTGACTCCGTAACTACGGAGAACCCGCGAGCATTCGCAGTTCTCCGTCGGGATGTCGGATACGCAATGCAATTCGCCGCCCGATCGATCTTATATGTTGACTACAAACCATAAGCAGTGTTGGAAAAAAAATTCTAAAGTTTTCAAACCTTATTTGGTGTTTTATTGGTACTTAATGTGCAAAGTAAACAAAGTAAATAAGGTGCAAAGTCAAACCGGAGAAGTGATTCCCGGAAATTATTTTGTTAGCGGACCAATCACAGCCCTTGCCGTCTCCGTTGCGCCGACGGATAGTTAAAAAAAGATTGGATGCGCACTTAAGCTACGGAGAGGGTATCCGACAGGCTCTCCGGCTATGAAAAGAAAACGAGCTGTGCAAACCCAGCTCATGACACTATTTCAACAATCCCTGTCTGGGAATTCAGAAATGCAAATGCTATAACCAAGTTCATTTGTGTTTTCATTGCCCCAAACCCTCTAACTATTGACTGTACCGTCCTGTACCGTACCATGACTTCAAAGCCGAGGTACACACCGGACTGTGACTTTTGTGTACCATTACAACCTAGAATATACTGATGTTGTTAGCCTAAGATCCTCAGGCTTGTCATTCCAGAGGTCTATCTGGAATGATGTCGACACCAACAGCTCAACAACTGTTTAGTGGAGCTCTTCTCTGAAGAGGAGTTACCTGAAGTAGTGTGCGATGGGGTGTGGATCTAGAAGGTACAAGGAAGAGAAAAGAGTGGAGTGTGTCGGACTGGGAGCTGACATCCCAATTTCGATGTGAGTTCAATGCAGACGCGCAGCAGGGCCGATGTGCAAGGTGTCCCCTTGCTTCCCCGTCTCCCCTAGCTCCTGTCACACGACCAATCTGTAGAAAATAAACCTAGAGGCTTAAACCTTAATTATCCCACTTTGTCAATGTCAAAGCAAACCCTTATTTTTCTTTCCTTTACTATGTGGTCGGACAGCAGAATAGATCTTATTCGTTTCTGGGTGCACAAAGGACTATGAATTTGGAATTTTGTGTGCATGACACACAAAATCATGACACACAAAATCCACACTATCCTGTCTCCTCCCAGTCCATATACACACACACACGCAGTCATGCAACAATGCACGCGTGCACGCCTGCACAGGCATAGGCACACATAGTCACAGACATGCAAACACAAACACACACAAAAACACACAGATGCACCGATAGACACACAAACACGCACACACAGAACACACAAACACACACATACACAGATAGCGCCCCCTCCCAACAACTACCCTGATTTACGTCTGATTATGCCTTCATGCTTCCGCAATCTAAATGTTTACCAGGCACCACTTGACAACAGTGACAATTCTCCACCCTTCATTTGCATGCTGATTCCGGGGCCAACAGGGCAATGAGCTTTGGAATAAATACAGAGTGTAATCAGAGCATGCTGACTCAAAGCAGAAATTAGCATGGACCTCTTGGCCGCACTGTGCTCACAAACGGAATGGGCTGTCTTAAATTGGCCATGCCGGGCCACCATACCCCTGGGAGATTCAAATGGACTCACATTTACGAAGTATAATTGCTTCATAAAGTCTTTCTAGTGTTGTTGTAATTTAAATATACCGGGGGGGGGGGGGGGGGGGGGAACACATGTGGGTTTGTTGACTGATTCTGGGACTGTTGTGAAAATTGCAATGTCAAAAGGAACCGTTTGGTCCGGACCAAACAAAGCGAACTAAAGAACTTTCCTGGTGTGAATACACCCTAACCTCAGGCGCAAACTCACACAAATTTCATACCGAAAATGGTTAACCGGCAGCACTGATGAGACTTGAAACTGGTATTTGTAGACATTGAAGACACAAAAGTAAGGATATAATGGTATCGTGTCCACTGGTGTAAAAGATAACAGCTTAACAGGTAGGTCAAGAGCATGAGAGAGAAAACGTCCTGGTGTCCTGATGTCACCTAACATTACACTATAAACATCAGTATCTTATGAAACAGATAAACAACAAAAATAGTAATGTACATCAACATATATGCATAATACTTGACTTAAATTTCAATGTTTATACGTATGTATCTAATTATGCATGTATGTAGATATGAATGTATTGATACATGAATGTATGTCCGTATGTATGTATGCATGTATGGATGGATGGATCTAGATATTAATGTATGTATGCATGTGTGTGTATGCATGTATGAATGTAACGCACCCACATGATGACTTTACTGTTACCCAGAAGTCATAACTGCGTTCAGACTAAAATAACATGTCTTTGCAACATGAAGTCACTGTTCCTTGCAGAGTAGTTGACAAGCAGAACACATTCAAAATAATAAATGGGTAAGCACCGGAACCCCCCAAACCAAGGCTGTATTATTATGTCTGGAAATTACATACACTCCAGTTCCACTGTGTT
Source organism: Gadus morhua (assembly GCF_902167405.1). Classification (NCBI taxonomy): domain Eukaryota; kingdom Metazoa; phylum Chordata; class Actinopteri; order Gadiformes; family Gadidae; genus Gadus; species Gadus morhua. The sequence goes on along the minus strand of NC_044067.1, from coordinate 19,292,702 downwards.
CTGTACACATGAGTGTGTGTGTGTGTGTGTGTGTGTGTGTGTGTGTGTGTGTGTGTGTGTACGTGTGTGTGTGTGTGTGTGTGTGTGTGTGTGTGTGTGTGTGTGTGTATGACAAGTGTGTAGGTGCATGTATTGGCTCCATTCGGAAATATTTGTGTGGGTTCCAATTATTTGCCTGTGTGTTTGGTGTGCAAGTGGATGAACGTGTGTTCTGTACCCAAGAGTGTGTGTGTGTGTATGTGTGTGTGTATACATGTGGACGTGATGGCTCAATGTATGTGTGTGTTGCGTTCAAGCGGTCCTTCTGTTGATCACATTCATTTTGTTTTGCTCGTGGGTTTGCTTGTGTGTGTGTGTGTGTGTGTGTGTGTGTGTGTGTGTGTGTGTGTGTGTGTGTGTGTGTGTGTGTGTGTGTGTGTGTGTGTGTGTGTGTGTGCATGCATGTGTGGGTTTGGGTTTCACACAGCAGGAGAGCTGCAAGTGCCTCTGCATCGTCCGTAAATAACTCAGGGAGAATAAGACACAAAGTGGGTGGAGGGCAGGTGACTCACAATGCCAGTGTCACTCATGAAATATCAAGTGAACAGTCGAGGCTGTGACCTGGATGAGCGGCCTTGAGGACCCTTGTCTCTGTGGATAAACTCTTCTCTCCTTGGGACTGCTCCAAAAGAGTTTAGGAGGGAGAGACAGAGAGAGAGCCACGGATTTCTCTCTGGATGAAGGAAGGGGTAGTCGAGTCTAGTGGCTAGGGTGTTCAGCTCTCAGTGGAAAGCTCTCAGTGGAAGGTTTGATTGGCCAATTGCCAAACTGTTCAAGTCAAAATCACCCTTTTAGTTAGATGCCTGCCAGATGCACTACTACAGATCATAGGGATCGGCTACCAGCTCAAAGGTATACCGGGTCTGATCCCCAATGTCATTAACCTAACCTGTAGGCCTCCTTAAGCAAGACTCCCCAAGCCCAACCTGCTCCTCAATGACATGGATCTGAATTGACTTTTATTCTCTTTGGTATGATTGTCTGCTAGTTTCCCTAACAGTAAATAGTTATGTAGGCATCACTTGTGGTACAGCATCGCGGATTCTGCATCCTTCGTGTATTCTGTGAAGTGGAACAGTTGTGAGCTACAAAAGATCTGTTTTAATTATTGATTTGATGCTTGACGCTATTTAAGTGAATGATTACTGCTGTTTCCTGTACTTTAACACAGAAACTTGATCTTTTTGGTTTGACAGCTGTTATTGATTTGTCTGGTGTGTTTGCGTGAGTGTGTTTGTGTGTGGGTGGGCGTGGGTGTGTGTTTGTGTGTGTGTGTGTGTGTGCGTGTGTGTGTGCGTGTGTGTGTGTGTGTGTTTGTGTCTGTGTGTGTGTGTGTGTGTGTGTGTGTGTGTGTGTGTGTGTGGGTGTGTGTGTGTGTGTGGGGGGGGATGCTATTGAATTGGTGGGGAGACAGTATTGGTATTTGGATGTTGCCAAGTGTCATTGGAAGCGGGATACATTGACTTGGCTGTCATATTTAAATAATAATAACCCTGGCATCTTGCAGGAATCTGCATACAGTCAACTCCACTTAGTCTCAGAACACATTGATAGATACCAGGGCCAATGCTTTTGGCGAACAACACAAACACATGCCAATGGGAGCTGTTCAGACAGTGGGAAATACATCTGACAATGTCAGCTTTGTTCCAAGTTTTGAATGGAAAGTTTAACCTTTGAAGTGTCTCTAATATCATAGAGATGGAAATGATGTGGAAGAGACACCAATAAGCACACACACACACACACACACACACACACACACACACACACACACACACACACACACACACACACACACACACACACACACACACACATTTTTTGCGAAACACACAAACTCAAACACTTTCTCTCTGTCGACAGGTATAACACTTAAAGACATGCATTACCAAACCTTATGCATCCCAGGATAATCGCCCTCCCTATGGCAACGGGTCCCTCCGGGCTGATCATTCAGATTGATTGGCTGTGCGGATTGTCAGCGTCTTTATTTATTCAATAGCCTTCAGCATGCAGCACAGGTTGGCCTGGAACTGCCACTGATGTTTGAATGCAGGGATTGGATATTCTGTACTGTTCTCCTGCCAGCACCCTGCCGTAGATAACTAGATCTCCCACCTACACGACCCGTCGATCATAGGGAGTGGGAGGGAGAGAGCCAGAGAGCCAGAGGAAGATCAAGAAAGAGGAAGGGATAGAGAGATGAGGAAGGGATAGACAAAGATTGAGTGTGAGATGGACAGAGAAAGGTAGAGGGAGCGAGGCAGAGAAAAGTGACAATGCATTTTATTTCCTGGCCAGAAAAACAAATACATTCTTATCAATGCTTCGTAACAAAAATATGAGCTGCATTCATACATGTGGTGGTTTTCTGTATTGTTTCAATCTTTGAGAAAAGCAATTTCTGACAGCCAGGGGGCCTTACTATTTCGACGTTTAGCGAACCCTTTCATCCAGAACGAGTTCATTTCGATACATGTCTTATAGGTGCAGGTTGGGGGTAAGCGATCCTGCCCAAGGATGCCTGCAGGCAGGCAGGCTTCGGACAGTGGGGTTTTAACCAAACCATTCTTACTCCTGAAATTCTTAATAGTCCTAATACAGCTTTGGCCTCAAGGCAGATATATATAGGAAGGTATGCGGAGAGAGGGTCATTAACAGAAGCGCTATCCAGATCTACTGCAAGAGATTTAAATTGTAATCAATTCAATTGAACAAATGTTATTTTCCATTCAGAACATTAGTGCATAGTACAAGCTACAGTGCATGAGGACAAGTGAGAAAAAAACATGGGCAAGAGAATAAAGAATTGCATGTCAAAAGCAGTGTGAAGTGTCTAAGTCTGATCTTAAATGTGGTACAAGGCCCACTTAAAAAGATTTACTAAAACATTATTTGAGTAAAGCCGCATCCATTACTAAAATAACTATGAGGAGTTTAATGGTCTGGAGGATGTGGGGACAAAATATGATATGCCGCGTGTGGTTATGAATGGGATTGACCTGTGTCTGGGTCACGAGGGGAGGTGGTCGTAGTGGTGCTTTAGCGTGTGTCGTGTCTTGAGCTATGTGTGATCCTTTAACCGTTGTCCGTCTGCTGCCAATGTGGCTGAATCTTGGTACAGTCCAATGACTCTTTTGCTCACGCAGGTCAACATGTTGAGGGGGTCGCGATGGAAGTTGCTCATGGAACCAAACCGGGTGGTCATTTTGAATGGACTCGATGTAACAGATGTTAAAGGACGGATTGGTGTACCTGGAGTTTAAAGATTTTCCCCAGGAAGAAGAGGCGTAGCAGATAAAGATTATTTCACTTTTGGGTTTGAAAATGAATTTGAAGTTGACGGCTGTTCACATATATATATAATTTTATTTTGATACATATACTTCATATATTGTAGCGTCCACAGAACACACAACCAACACAGGGCTTATCCCAACACCCTAAACATCTCGGTGGCTGATTTCCCTCAACTCCAACTTCACTTATTTCCAAACTAATAACACCACCCCACCTAATGTCGCTACCGCAAAGGTCCCGGGAGGGCGATAGAAGGTCCAACTAATAATGGTCGGAACCCTCCCTTGATCCTTTGCAGCACTCGGGACCGGCGTCCACGCCCACGGACGCCACAATATGCCTCCATTTTCTCAATGTTTTGGCCTTTGACTTAGGTTCTCCTTCTGCCTATGAGCTGTGTTATCATTCGACAAAAGTTATCCGTTTGACAAACCAATATTCAAAACATCCAACGGAAACCCTCCATCTGAAGTCCCTCCCTCTCTCTCACCTCTATCTGCTAAACCCATGTCCCTTCAACGGATATCGCTCCCTTCGAAGCTTGCTTGGAAGTCCTGCCCTCTCGTCGATAAGGCTCATTCAAACCTCAATAACGCTCACCAATAACGCTGGGGAGATGAGAACACCTAGGTCGAGGTTAAATGGAAGGTACAGCCGTTTGTTTACTTCCTCTGCCTTGCCTGAGGGATGATGCCAACCAAAGTAACAGGATAGGGTCAATGGGCTAAATTGTATTCAAGTGCGTATACAAAGAAAGAAAGATGTTACAAATAATTTAAATAAGACAATGGACCAAAATCCCATTTAAAGCTTGTTTAACATTGTACATTTCTCAGTAAAACGGGATATAAGGCGGGCGGGACTAAATGAACAAAGGATTGGTATTGATTGTTGCAGCACAACATTTCACAAAAGCACACACACACACACACACACACACACACACACACACACACACACACACACACACACACACACACACACACACACACACACACACACACATACTCCTTATTTTCTTTCTTGGTTTTGTGAGTAGCTACCAAATGCTCCCCAGCTGTGATGCTGTTCCCTGACTCCCTGCAACCCAGCAGGAAGTAGACAGAAAGAGGCACAGAACCTGCGGCACGGCTGGAACCTCCACCCTCCATATTGGCTCAAACCTACACCCTCCATTTTGGCTCAAACGGCACAATGTTCACTTCTGGAGTTTGGCGGCATTTGTTCATCCTCCCACTGCGAAGGGTTGACACATTGTGTCGAGTGTCCTTGTTTCCCTCCTGGAGTTGAATAACACACTTTTATCAGATGATTTACATTGTTGTTGCATTGGGACTGTCATGTATAGACATACATATTTTTATATTTAGAATTATATTAATCTAAATGTTTTTCTCTCATTTTCTTTCTTTCTTTTATTCCATACCAACAGATTCAGTTATATTTATAAAAAAATAGAAATCCCCCCTAGGTCTTTGCCATTGTCTTATACTATGTGGTAGACTTAATTGGAATCCATGCATATAATGAATAAATCTGCATACTAACACCCGCAATTGCATTGCTGTCAACCCTGTAAGACCATGGGAATTCTTTTTTTTGCCTTTGATAGCACAAGATACTGTGATACAAGATGTTGCTTTTTTGTTGACTTTTAAATCCCTAAAATCATTTAATTAGCAGATAAGGTCTATGTCTAAGCACAAAATAAATATATACTTTAGAAGATGTGCTCTTTAATGTTACAACGGGTTGACTTATTTTGGGAAAATGTTGCCAAAACATTAGCTCACACTCAAGCCAACATCGTCTGTACCTGCTGTCTACCACTGAAACCACCATCTGCCACTGAAGCCAGTCAGCATGCAAAAGGGACTGCAGTCGCTAACACTTAAGTGATACACACAGGTTAATGTGTTTTAGGTGCATGCATTTGCAGCCATGCATGTGTGTGTGTGTAAGTATGTGTGTTTGTGTTCTGCGTGCCAGTCTGTATGCTTGTGTTTGTGTGTGTGTGTGTGTGTGTGTGTGTGTGTGTGTGTGTGTGTGTGTGTGCATGTGTGTGTGTTTGTTGGGGTCAATGTAACGTGAGCTATTCTATCAGCTAACAGAACTCATCTATCAACTATGCAGCCACGCACACACTCCTGAAGCTCAATTTCGATAAGACTGAGCCGCTCTTCCTTCCAGAAAGGCATCTCCCACCCTCGACTTCACCATCAAGATCAAGACCTCTGTTGGGTCTGACGGCAAGGCAGCTGGGTGTGACCCTGGATGACCGTCTGTCTTTCGCTGCCAACTCGCTGCCACAGCCCGCTCCTGCAGAGTCTTGCTCCAAAACATCAGGAGGATACGTCCATTCCTCACCTAGAAGGCCACGCAGGTTCTGGTTCAGGCTCTTTTCATCTGGCGACTAGACTACTCTTAACCTCTTATGGCCAGAGGTGGAAACAACAAAGTAGGAATTCTTGGTTCATGTACGTAAGTGGAGTTTTCAGGTTTATGTTCTTTACTTGTGTGTTTATTTTTTGAACAACTTTTCACCTTTACTCCCTACAGTGAACACAAATATCTCTACTTTCTACTCCTAACATCTTCAAGCAGGCTTTTTTTTTTTTTAGTTTAAATGTTTTAAAATGGAATATTTTATTTTATTTTGTTTCATTAAGAGCCTTCCAAACATGAAGACCGATTTCAGCCTAAATGGATGGGACAATAACACATGAAAAATATGATTGCTTGGTTTATCTCTCATCATGCACCACAGACATTACGAAAACAAGACATTTCCCATCCATAGTATTATTTAAGATGGAAGGTGTTTGCTCTGAGAACAATATTTGGCGAATGCTTTGTGTGTTGTGCAAACCTAAAAAGATATTGGTATTCCTGTAGAGATGAAGGAATTTCACTATGTGGTAGACTTATACTATACTCACCGTGAATTGCGCAATCCCTCACAAACTGGGTTGAGCGCATGCGCTCAAACCAGTTTGCATGCCTTTTGCTTTTTCACTGTTTGTCACCATTGCAATGTTTGTAGACACTTTTATTGTATGTCCACACTTTACTTCAAACAGTCAATGTATTTCATGTATGTGTATAACATATTTAGTCTTGCAGCAAGACTAAATATAAACATAAAACTGCTCTGAAAAAGCATGAAATGTGGCAGCCAGTACCTCTGCCTCACTGGGCAGAGGGTGTGACCCTGGATGACCGGCTCGCATGTGTGAGCCCACAGGGTTTACAGGATGCTTCCGTTACCTTCTTTTAGGCAGAATCAAGTGCACTAAATCAGTTTTGTTTATTTACAAAAAACATTTCTGACTGCAAAAATGGTAGATTCAATAACCAACCTCAGAAGTTTCTCAAAACTGGACTTTCAATTAAAAAGCGAAGTGATAAAAATGGAATACCAATGCCGGAACTAAACAGGCTTCAAACCACGGGAGAGAAGATAACGTAAATCAGACTCTGAAAAAGTCAGTGCCTCACCTCCACGAAACTCACCGCACGTCTCTGATATTTTTATACTCTATACTACATTTCAGAGCATGTACCTTTCCACTTAAACTTAAGTAAAGAAGTTGAATCAGCACTCCTACTTTTATTTTTGGTATTTTTTTACACAATCCGTTGTACTTCTACTTGTATGAAGAATGTGTGTACTATTGCCCCCACGGGTTCTGTCTTGTCAGCCTGCATGTGCCATTTGACCTTTGCAGCTCATCCAGAATGCAGCATCGCGGCTGCTCTTCAACCCACCCAAGTCCTCCCATACACCCTTTCTCTTCACCCTGCACTTCCTTTATGGCTGTGAATGGCTCAGGCCCAGCCTACATCCAGGACGTGGTCAAACCACCCCCCGCAGCCCGTCCACAATGCTCCACGACTGCCAAATGGCATCCTTCTCCCTAACTACGATGGGCCCCACCTGCTGCTCTACAAATCCCGATTGCTTGCTGTCCTAGCTCCACAACGGTGGAACAAGCGCCCCACTGACATCACGACTGCAGAAACCCTAAACGTCTTCTGTCGCAGACCGAGAGCTCATCTGTTTAGACTGCAGATTGTAAATTGCAGAACTTGAAGCAGTTTGCTGTTTTGATGATTTTATGTGCTCCCATGATTCTTACAATTTCTGGGTGGTACCTTCATGGTTGAATGCACTTATTGTAAGTCGCTTTGAATAAAAGCGTCAGCTAAATAACGCGCGCACACACACACACGCACGCACGCACGCACGCACGCACGCACGCACGCACGCACGCACGCACGCACGCACGCACGCACGCACGCACGCACGCACGCACGCACGCACGCACGCACGCACGCACGCACACACACACACACACACACACACACACACACACACACACACACACTGTGACAAAGTGATTCACAATTGTCACTAGTCAGTACACACTGACAAGCACTTGGACTAAGAAATACGGCATGAGAGCCAAAATAACATTTTAGACATCGCAAGTTTTCTTTGTAATCTGTATTCAAGTCATGTTCTTTTATCCACTGTGTAAAGGAGCCAATCAGTAAAAAAATAATTTATATATTTTTATTTTTTATTCATGAATAGGGGTGAATCATGCTTTATGTGAATGCATTCAGTGTGCTACCACACACGATTTGCGTTATGTTTGCATTTTTTTTTCAAAATTCAATAAATTGCAATAACAGTGGCACTATTACTGTTTTAGTTGCATTGTTTAACCGCATCTGCGATGTTAGCCGTAAGTTGCTAGCGTTATGTCCTTTATACCGTCTCTTACACTATTGATCAATATTCTAGACAAACCTTTGTTCATTCACTCAGGGCAAGTATGCATTTCCCTCGCTGTCTTTATGTCCCAGGATCTGTTTTAGGAATCACATTAAAGGGAGAGGGGTACTTTATTGTGTTCTTGAAAGACAGATTACGGGAATGTCTTATAGATCTAGATCAAATTGTAATGTTTTGTTATTATTTTATGATAATGTTATGAGTTGGTTAAGCTTTAATGATAATTTTATGAGCTGGTTAAGCTTGGTATTTATGTTAATTGTTTTTGAATAATTTGGTAGTTTAGTGGTGGAGCTGAATCAATGGGTAACCATAAGCGTGGGTTCATTTTGGAAATGGTTACTGATGGTTGGTAGGTTAGTTCAGGGTTGATTCAGTTGAGGATTCAGGAGGATTCTTATAGGTTTATGAGCTATGTCAGCTTTTGACGTTGCTATTATGCTATGTCATCTTTGCCCGTACAGCAGAATTTTTGATTTCTTTCTCAAACACATTATTAACCCCTGGCTTGAACCTCAGTGTGGAACCACAAGAATGCATGACACACACACGCACATAGGCGGCACCAGGGTAGGACTTGTTTGGGCTGTAGCACCATCAAGAATTGTGTTAGCCCTACCATTAGCCCTACCATAAATCAACCAAGAAAAGTGCGGAGTCCAACCGCGCCTCCACGTCGTAACGGCATTCTGGCAGATGCGATGACAACTGTCACTAATCTGGGTTCATTAAGAGTCGGCCTACAGCATCCGCCGTTATCATTAATCAACATAGACTGTGCTGTCCTGAGATCAGTGGGGAACCTGTCAGTCCGTACGTCACTCATGTGAGCGCGCTTTTAGTGTATGCTCGACACAGAGACAGTTTGGTTGAAATTATCTTTGTTAGAAGCTACCTGGCTGTAGTAGTTAGCGTAAGTGGCTTACAGTCACGTTATTAAGTTAACGTTAGTAAGCTGGTCAAAATTTGGATAAATTCGTTTTTAAACGTCGTCGGATTGAAGAACAGATGGCGGTGGCGGGCGTTTGGGATAAAACTACGGACACACCGTTGACACCTGCGGGGGAAGACGACCAATCGGGTCCCGCGTCCACCATGTGCCAGGCTCGGCCGGACAAAGATGAGCAAGAAGAAGAGGAGATGGAGCAGCAGCAGGAAGAGGATGAGGAAAGGGGCTGGCAGGGCCAGCCACAGCCAACCACTGCGGGCAAGGACGCTGGCCATGATGCTAATGCTACCACTGACATTAGCCAACAACCTTGGAATGGACCACAGTGCCCCATCAGGAAAAATGACCCTTCAAGGCTAATAGGTAACCAGCAGAGATCTTTTTAATGCTACCTGGTTTGGCACACTCAGCTGGCTTGAATATTCAGTTGAGATGGACACAACTTTCTGCTTCGCCTGCCGTCATTTTCTGGGTGGTGGTGGGCCCCGGTTCCATTTCTAATGGATATAAGAACTGGAAACACGCAACAGCAGCCTTTAAAAAACACAACGCAAGTGCGGCACACAAGTTCGCCATGGAGGCATGGGCTGAATTTAAACTGGCAACGACAGAGATTAGGAAACATGATAGATGCGGATCATTCAAAAATCGTTAAGGAAAACAGAGAGTATATGAGGGCTGTGGTTTGTCCCTATTGCATGCCAAGACTTTGCTCAGCGAGGTCACCGAGAGGATGCAGAGTCAGAAAATAAGGGCAACTTTGTGGAGCTGATGAACGTAATTGGTGAATTTGACCAGACAGTAGCAAAGAAACTGAAGGATAATCCCAGAAATGCTAAATACACACAAAAAGACAATTAAACGAGATTTTTTAAATTATGGCTGACATGGTCAGAAACAAAATAAGTGAAGAAACCCGAGAAGCAGAACATTTCGCCCTAATGGTTGACGAAAGCAAAGATATCCGTAAAACTGAACAGATTTCCATTGTTGTGCGGTATTTAAAAGGAGACAATGTGGTTGAGGAATTCCTGCACTTCACGCATGCAGATGGCCTGGACGCCGACTCGCTCCTGAGAAGCATACAACAGACGCTATCACAGTGTAATAATGACAAAAACATGTGTGTCGGCCAGTGTTATGATGGCGCTGCAGTTATGTCGGGCTCCAAAAGTGGCGTTCAGCAGAAATTGAAAAAAAGGATGTGCCACAAGCACTGTGCATTCACTGTCATGCGCACATGTTAAACCTCGTTTTGGTTGATGTGGTCCGCAACGTTGAAGCGGCAGCAGAGTTTTTTGAAACGGTATAAATGTTGAACCACTTTTTCTCCAACTCTGTCGCCCATGATCTGTTCATCAAGAAACAGAGAGAGATTGAATCATTGACACAGCCCGTTGAACTGAAGAGCCTATCCGACACACGCTGGGCATGTCAATATGCGGCCTTGGTGTCAATCCTAAAATCACTGCCTGCAATACGGGCGACACTTCTGGATATCATGTCTCAGCCTAATGCACGGAGAAAAACAGAGGCCAGGGCTTTGAATGGACTTGTTGCAGAACAGTTTGTCCTGCGTCTCACGCTTTTCGAGGAGCTATTCCGGGTCACAAAATTCATGTCTGACCAGCTCCAATCTCCCACTCTTGAGCTTTCATCCAGAATAGACTTATCAGAATCAGTCATAGTGACATTGTCAGACAAACGCGCAGAAGAGTCGTGGGTTGACATTCGGGACAGAGCTGCGGACCTGTGCACCAAAGCCAGTGCGAGCCAGGACGGGACATGCGAAAAGAGACAGACACAGCCTCCTCAAATTCTTCAGGAGTTTGTTGTCGAGGTCCCAGTTGAGCGCAAACCTGTTACAACTCCAGATACGCAGCGCACACATTTGTATTACCCAGTTATTTACAGACTTGTGGGTGAAATGAGAAGACGTTTCTCAACCTTCCTTGCTGCTGTCAATTTGTTGGAGATGTGTTTGACTCTTGGCTGTTGTGCGGTAGTATTGTGTTGTGTTGAATTGGGTGATCTGTGTGTCAAAGTTGGCCTTATTGGCCCACGGTGATCTTATATTGGTCTCATTGCCTTCTTTATCTGCCAAATTTTCAGTCGGAGCTAACTGCTGTGCTGTTAACGTAACTACAGTATTAACTAACTAGCGTCTCTCTGTGTGTGTGTGTGTGTGTGTGTGTGTGTGTGTGTGTGTGTGTGTGTGTGTGTGTGTGTGTGTGTGTGTGTGTGTGCGTGTTCCTAGCTGTGGGAGGGTGTTGTTTTATTGAATATATATTAATATTGAAATTCTGGCATTGATTTGAGCCCCACCGCTGTATGGGTTAGCCCAACCATAGTTGAACCACAAAAAATACTCTGGCGCCGCCACTGCACACGCACATACATAAACACACACGCACATACAGGTGATATGTATTTTGGAATTCTCTTTTAGTAAAGGGGTTGCTGAACATTTGCGTCCATCAAGGCATCTTAATGGAGCCTGAAGGGGGCACGTCCTGTGGAGCAGAAATTTGGTGAAAACAAACAAACACATACCTTTTGTTATGTTGCAAGTGTATTGTTGATCTCTATTTGTACAACCCAAGAACAACAACATGCTGTTATCTCCATAACTCTATTAACACTTCTTCAGCTCAACATTACTGAACCCCCACTGACCCCACAGTCCTGCAGTGCCACTCCCTGGCGTACTCCTGCCATTACATCTCCCCCTTTTAGCTAAGGGTTTCACTCCTATGATTACTCAAACAGAACATGTTGCACGCTTACTCATGAAAACTGCATTTTCAGCTAAGAGCATGACTTATTCAGACCAGAACAAAAAACTGGTCTGAATAAGATCAGAACCTCTGGGCACCCGAACCTCGCGAAGACTGCTTTGCACCTGTCAATCACTGGTTTGGCTGACGTGCTGCTGGTCAAGTTGCACATCTCAATATATCTGGAAAAATAGTCAACTAAGATCAGATAATCTCCATTTCTCCACTGGAAGAGGTCAGCCCCCACTCTCTGCCATGGTCTACTTGGTAAGTTTGTCGTGATAAGTGGTTGAACTGGAGTTGGGGTTTCCATAGCACAGGTGTCAGATCGTTCCACCATCTTCTTTATTTGTGATGTGTTACCTGGCCACCAGACCGATTCTCTTGCTCTGGCAAGGCATTTGTTGATTCCTTGATGCTCTTGGTGAAATTTCTGCAGTACATCCTGTCTCATGTGGTCTGGAATAAGCAGCCTTCCAGACCAACCTTTCATAATAATTTCATAGTCCTTCTGCTACATGCAGATCTGACCGCTCTGGCCAATAAGGAAGTAACAGTTCATGGACTTGTCTCCTGTGATCCGGCCACTGAGGCGTCTGCATGTATCATCTTTGTTTTGAGCCTCTTTAATTTGGTCCAGTTTTGAAGTTGTTGCCGGAATCTGGACCATCACAATGTCAACGTATGCCTTGCACTCTTTTTCCAGGTCCTTTTCTGCCTTGGTGAGCATCGCTGGCAGTGGTGCTCTAGACAACGTGTCAGCGGTTATCAGATTCTTGCCTGGCACATGTCTTATTGGTATTATGGTATTATGTCATATTTGAACCTGAGCAGTCGCAGCGGGAATCTGAGTATCCTGGGTGGGAGTTCATCCAATGCCCTTGACTTGAGGAGTGTGATGAGGGGCTTGTGGTCTGTGCGTATTTTCAAGTCCAGGCCATACACATATCCACACAGCCGCTCACATGTCCATGTCACTGCGAGGGCCTCCTTCTCAATTTGAGCATACCTTGATTCGGCTTCACTCAGGCTCCGTGAGATGAATACAAACGGCCTCCAAGAGCCATCCAGTTGTTTCTGTGTCAATACTCCCCCCAGTCTGTAGGAGGAAGCATCAGCTGACACCATTGTCTCCCGTGCCGGGCTATACTGAGCCAACACAGTGTCCGAGCTGAGTACTTTCTTCGTTCGTTCATGAAAGCTTTTCTTTGAGGGGCCTCCCATGTCCAGTCGGCGTCGCTCTTCTCCAGATCACGGAGTAGTTTAGTCAGTTCAGGGAGGCGTGGAGAAAATTTCCCCACAAAGTTGACCATGCCCATAAAGCGGAGAATATCTGCCACATCCTTAGGTTCTGGCATGTCCCAAATTGCTTTGATTTCCTCAGGATCTGCTCTGACGCCTTGTGCATTGACAACATGTCCAAAGAACTTGATTTCTGTCATGGCAAACTTGCACTTGTCATTCAGAGTCAGCCCCGCCTCTCCGAATTTTGTCAGCACCTTGTGCAGCCTTTCGTTGTGTTCAGCACAGTCTTTTCCTGTCACGAGTATTTCATCAGCGTGACAGAGGACTCCATCAATGCCATCAACGAGCTGAGAGATTCTCTTTTGAAAGTGTTCTGGGGCTGATGATATCCCAAAAGGCAGCCTTTTGAAGTAACACCTGCCCTCTGGAGTGATAAAAGTTGTGAGCAGTTGTGAGTCTTTGTGTAGGGGCACCTGCCAAAAACCTGACGTAGCATCAAGTTTTGTGAAGACTGTAGCTCCTTTCAATCTTACCAGCGTCTCGTCCACTGCCCACAGGATGAGCCGTTCACTTTTCACTGTCATTGAGATGCGTCATATCCACACAGATGCACATTTTTCCTGTTGGTTTAACAAGAGGAACCATACCTGCACGGTTCCTCTACACAGGCTATGACCCCCATCTCCTCCATCCTTGACTTTGCTCCTGAGAGGAAGAGCCACACGTCGAGGGACAGAGAGGGCAAAGGGCTGTGCTGATCCTTTCAGTTTTATTTTGTAGTCCCCTTTTAGTTGTCCTAACCCAAAAAATCTCTCTGGGTAGGCTGAGCGGAAATATGTCTCAGCGTCTTCAATGCTGTTCAGATGGGGAATCATGTTTAGTCTCAAATTTGCTGGGAAACCGAGCAGTGATGTGGCTAGGTCCCTAACAACAAAAACGGACTCTTCAATTTTTCTGTCTCCCCTCTCTATGACCACATCCACCTGTCCTACGAAGTCTAGTGGCACATTATTATGGCCATACAAAGACCTGCTGGGGGGTGAGAGTAGGTCATATCTGTCCTGTGTGTATAAAGATGCAGGCACTGCAGTAACGTCTGCCACTGTGTCTATCTTGAAACATACAGACTCCCCATTTATTTTCAGATTTTCTTTCCATCTAGTCCTTCTCTGTGGACCTTGTGCGGCCACTGTACCCAGATATACTGCATCTGCGGCATCTGACCCTGCCTCTAGAGAATGGAGGGTCTGAGCTGACCTGCACACAACTGCAAAATGTTCCTTCTTGTGGCCTTTTCTGCATTCAACATCCTTTGCTGGACACTCACTCCATGAATGCTTTGTGGTTTTTCCACCTTTTCCACAGGGTTTGACTTGGGTAGAGGTAGACTGATGTGAGGCTTGGGAATGACGTTGATATGTTTTCTGCTTGTAGTTGTTTTTCTTGTATTTATTATACATTACTGCATCCATGTCGGCGGAAGAATCAGCTGATCGTAAAACAGTTTGCTGCTTTTTTACTTCTTCGTGCTGTCTCACTTGTGTGATTGCTGTGGCTAGATCCAAAGTTCATAGCGTCCATAGTTGCAGTGTTCTGCCATCTTATGGACATCCGTAATAAAGTGCTCTGCACTCTCTCCGACTTCCTGGCTTCTTTTGTTAAATTTTGCCCGCTCATATATGACATTATGTATTCTGACAAAGTGGTTATAAAAAAGCCCTCTTAACCGCTGAATAGTCCTTTAGCTGCTCCGGAGTTAGAGGTAGGGAAATAAAGATATCATCAGCCTTATCTCCCATTATTTAGACCAAGGAATTTACCTGATAATCCCCCTCTTCACTTGCCAGGCCAGACGCTGTCCTGAAGCGTTCAAACCTTCTGATCAATGTGTGCCATGAGCTGGGTTCAAAATCAAAAGCTTCTGGCGGGGAAAAAGTCACTAGTTGCTCCATAGTGCAGAGTTGACGGTGGGTCAGCTTAGCTCGTGTCGTGATGCACCTTCATTCACCAAACTTCTGCAAAGTGATCGAACTGGTCTTCACAGGCATAATAGACTCAATCCGACATGGGTGTAGCACACCTGACACCATGTATTGTTGATCTCTATTTGTACAACTCAAGAACAACAACGTGCTGTTATCTCCATAACTTTATTAACACTTCTTCAGCTCAACATTACTGAACGCCCACTGACCCCACAGTCCTGCAGCGCCACTCCCTGGCGTACTCCTGCCATTACAGCAAGTAGTATAAAAAAGCACAGTAGACCGACATATGTTGAAGTGTAAGTATATTGAGTAAGTCCAAGATTGTAAGCACGCAGCACTGTATTGTGTGTCTAGCTTCCTAGACTATCTCTACACTTGTCGTTCGACTTCTTCTCTAGTACCACAACACACTTCATAACAGTAGAGCGCACCTAGTGGTGTAATCAGTTAGTGGACACAAAATCCCCCCAACAACGTAAAACAATTACTCCTCTCTGTAAGAACCTATGAAGTAATACGATTATTCTTATGTAAATCTATAACCATAGAACATTTAACCAAGTGATAGAAATGAGAAATAATATCATGGCTAGTATCAGGCCGTACTAGTTAAATGCAAAATAATAATTGACTGTATTTATCCACTCATTTAGCAAGAACATTTAAGCTCAGAAACTTGACATTAAAGGATACGGCAAAGTCCTGGGTTCTTGCATCTCCTGTATCATTGTCTTTTAACCAGTCCAGAAGTTTATGATCTCTGGCAGGATGCACTCGGTCAGGCATGGTTCACTCAGGCGTGCAGGGTTCAGATGTTCCAGCCAGCGGCTGCTCTGTAGGCATCACTGCTGCATCAGTTGCTTGAGTGCGCTGGTCTGCAGGTATTACGGCTGCAACAGGTACGAGGTGAGAGGAATGCCAAAGTTTCCCATCAGAAAGTCTGTTTGTGCAGGGATCCACTTGCTTTTGGATTTCAACTGGCTTTGTGAATCTGGGATGTCCTTTGGGCACATCAGTCTTCTCCTTCACTCTTACTTTGTCACCTACTTTGAGAGCAAGCGCTCACGTTACCCTCTTTTTGTCGCAGTACTTCTTGATCTGAGTCTGGCGGTTGGAGACCCGCTGGCATACCTCAGCATCACTGTGTTCGCAGTCTGGCAATGGTATAACAGCAACTTTGGTTCTCATCTTGCGACCAAACATCAGTTCAAAAGGTAAAACATTCGTCATTGAATGTGGGGTTGCCCGGTAAGTCTGTTGGAAAGCGGTAATTGTTTCTTTCCATGGTGCAGCTTTTACGATGGAAGCTTGCACACAGCTCTTCAAGACTAGATAAAATATTTCTGCAGCTCAATTAGACGCTGGGTGATACACAGACACCTTGATCTGTCTTATGTTGCGGTCTTTGAAGAATGTGGAAAGGGCAGTGGAAATCAGTTTAGGCCCATTCTCAGTCACTACACATTCAGGGTTGCCATAATGACTGAAGATATTAGCGAGGAATCCAATCATGACCTCGCTGGTAATAGATGCTGTAAAAGCCACTTCAGGCCATTTGGAACAGTAGTCAGTAAGAGCAATGGCATACCTACAGTTCCATGGGGCAGTCTCTAACGGTCCTACTATGTCCAGACCTACCTTGGTCCATGGTGCTGCAGGCAAAGGTACTGGCTGTAGTGGTGCATCGAAAGTCTTTGCCGTGCGGTCCAGGCTTTGGCATAGCATGCAGGCTGAGATGTAAGACCGAGCAAGGACATCCATTCCAGCGAACCGATACAACTCGCGCAGGCGTTGTTTAGTTCGTCCTAAGCCCTGGTGGTTCTCATGTGCCAGCACAACTAATGTTTTCCGTAAAGAAATAGGTACCACTAAGCGAGACACGCGGAACACTAACGCCTCGTGCCCACTACCTCCGTCCGTTGACTGATCCACATTGACTTTGAATGGGGACGGAGGCGCAATTCATTGTGGATCCGTTCGTTCCGTTGGAGCCTTTGGCTCCGTCAGAAAGTTGAAAATGTTTCAACTTTTTCGGCAGCGACGGATCCGTCATCCAATCAGATCGCGTATGCAAATTTAAGCACTGTGACGCGACTCGGGTTCTGACAATACTGGAAAACGGGAAAGTGGCGGGGAAGTTAATTAAAAAATGGAGGACAAACTAATAATCGCCGTTGGTTCTCGCCCCATTTTATACGACCAGTCCATGTACACCTACAGGGACACCACACTCAAAGATAGGGCCTGGCAAAATGTGTCATTGGAGGTGGGGGAAACAGGTAATATGTATTTTTTTTCTGATTATTTTCAATGTATGTACTACTTTTCAAATGAATCAGTGTTGAATGACTGCTAGCAATACAGCATGCATGGTCCAGCATTAGCATCGTCCAAAATATCTAATTAACTGCTACCTACAGAAGCGGATCTTCCATTAGGCAAACCTAGGCAAGTGCCTAGGGCCCCAACCAAATCTGTCTTTATTAGGGGCCCCCAAATCTGACCCCCCCAGCCATTACTTATGTAAAGTAAAAAAAAAAAAAACATTTCTAGTAGAAAAAAATAACAAAAATATCAACATAACGCCGAACTAATGCCTAAATAATAATTTTCCAGCACAGATGCCCCCCTCCATTGTGCATTGGACTAGTCCAGAATATGATTACGTAGTAACGCGCGCAGCACGAAATAACGTACTTCAAACCAAAGCAGAGGGATGCGACTCGGTGAAAATGAAGCGGCGGAATTATGATAGTGGTTGTGCTAAACGAAAACAAAAAGCTGAGAAGAAAAGAATTGCAGATACACTGCCGAAATTGACTTCATTTTTTACACCTGCTGCTGCCACAGCAGCCGCTGCTGAACTTGCGACAGGCTCTGCTGTTGGGGTTCTATACTGCTGCTCACCACTTTTCTCTGATGTGAAGACTTTTGAGAAGACGACAACAGTAGGACTTTGTGTTTACAAATGCTTTCTGTCTCACACACACACACACACACACACACACACACACACACACACACACACACACACACACACACACACACACACACACACACACACACACACACACACAGCTTTGCCACACACACACACACACACACACACACACACACACACACACACACACACACACACACACACACACACACACACACAGCTTTGCCACACACACACACACACACACACACACACACACACACACACACACACACACACACACACACACACACACACACACACACACACACACACACACACACACTATTTTACTCACATGAAATGGTGAAGGCAACAGGGAAAATGGACATTTGAAGATGGAGAACTTAACCACTTGCACACCTAAACACCCCCCCTCTCTCTCTCTCTCTCTCTCTCTCTCTCTCTCTCTCTCTCTCTCTCTCTCTCTCTCTCTCTCTCTCTCTCTCTCTCTCTCTCTCTCTCTCTCTCTCACACTGAACCACTGCTTTGCCTGTCTCTCACTCACTCACACAGCCACTGTTATTCCTGTCCACACACAAAATCTTTTCATTGGTCCTGTTTAAATGTAAATGGTGGTTTTCATAGACTCATATCCATTTTGTATTTTCGTTCTGTTAAGTGCAAGATCATTTTGTATCTCTGGCAGAGAATGGAAATTCTTCACTCTCTCTCTCTCTCTCTCTCTCTCTCTCTCTCTCTCTCTCTCTCTCTCTCTCTCTCTCTCTCTCTCTCTCTCTCTCTCTCTCTCTCTCTCTCTCTCTCTCTCTCTCTCTCTCGTTTGAGTAATAAACATGTAATTTTGGCAAAGGCTGGAGAAATCTGAAACTGATTTTACTGTGGAGAGTTGAGTTGTAGTGGTAGTGCACTATGGGTTTATTGCGATTCTAAGAGTATTGGGATGGTTACTTGTTTTGTGTACGTGTTTCAAAAATGAGGGCCCCATGTCTATATTTTGCCTAGGGCCCCAAAATGGCTAGATCCGCCCCTGGCTACCTAGAATGTATAGTTGCAATTGCTGACACATTTAAACATGCACTTTCTGTATATGCGTTTTGGAAACAATATCCCTGGATTTAATAATTCGATTTGGACCGTGCATGCAGAATCCAAAAACGTAACATAGCAGCTACAGCATAGCTACTGCTACATAGATTATAAAGAGTACCTAGACATAAATGTTCAAGTCTTCACAGAAAATAATAATGAAAAGAATGAAGTAGATTGTAATGTGATCAATAATTGTATTTCATATATATATTTATTCACAGTGCCTGAATGTGTGAAGAGGTGGAGATCCCTCAGGGACAGATATCGGAGGGAGAGGATGAAGGAGAAGGAAGCCCATAGGAGTGGGGCAGGGGCCAGTGAGAAGCAGCCTGTATGGAGGTACATGGCGGTGATGGGCTTCCTAGCGCCATTCCTCCAAGATAGTGGGACCACCTCCAACCTCCAGCATCGGAACCCATCCCCGGTGTCGGTGGTGGCGGTGACAGAGGAGCATGGAGGTGGTTCACATGAAGAGGCAGGTGCGCTGTAACCCCCAGCACTAGCAGCAGCAATGGTAGATGAGGCAGCCACAGCCCCAGCCACGGCCCCAGCAGCGGACAGTGGACCTGTGGGTAGGAGCCAGTGGCTTGTGCAGCCCCCAGAAGAGGGCAGGGGTAGAAACAGACGTAGGCCTGAGATGTCCTCTTTTGAGCAGGGCATGCTTGTGTTAATGGAGCCACTGGCTACACTTGCCTCGCAGCCGCAGCCGCAACCGCAGCCACAGCCGCAGCCACAGCCCCCCTCTGAGGGAGAATTTTTACGTCACTCCTCCCCGCTATGAGAAGGCTCTCCAGTCCCAGCAGAGCCATGGTGCGGTACGAGGTGTACCAAATTGTTTCCAGGGCGGATATGGCGGCGCTACAGGTTAGGGAGGTTAGGGAGGTTCGGGAGAATGACAGTGAGTGAGTGAGCGACTGAGTGACTGACTGCGTGAGGTTATATTTGTTATGGTGTTAAGTTATGGTGTTTCTGTCGTTTTGTTGTTCTGTTATTCTGTGTGTTCTTAATTAAAAAAAATACTTTGATTGTTCTGTGTTCCTTTGATAATAAATTTATAATACATTATAATTTGGAACCGGAATTATGTTATATTAATATTAGCATATTCATAATTATTCAATACACTTGCAGAAAGACAATAGGAATTCTTGAAAGCTGGCTCGGGTCATCTGTGAAAATACAAAACCAAATCATTATCAATCATTATTACATTTACTTTTAAAGCTTAACCTTGAGCAAATGTACAATGAATACGCAGGTATAGGAAGGTGCAGGTGTAGTTGGAATATGATTCTTTTCTTAAGATATGGGCTCTTAAAAGAGCTGTTTTGTTGAAGAGCCTTTGTGTTGCTAGGCTCTAGGCTGCCATGGCACTGCACCCTCCTCGTTGTGCAGTTGATGGCTCGATGTTCGGTTCCACCCCGCGTCTTCTCCCCTGCAGCTTCTTCCTCTCAAGAAAGTTGTGCAGCACACAGGTGGTCCTCACACACACCTCAGCTACCTCAGGACTGGTGCCAATCACGCGCCGGTACATGCGCCACCTAGATGCCAAGATCCCGAAGGCACATTCCACTACCAGACGAGCCCGGCTGAGGCGGTAGTTAAAAACTCGCTTCTCCAGAGTGTGATGTTGTCCAGGGAATGGCCGCAGCAGGTGGGTCATGAGTGGGAACGCCTCATCCCCCACAAACACGTGAGGAAGTGGCCCCCGCTGCTCTGCGCCGGAGATGACATGGGTGGGAGGGTGTTCAAGGGTGCCATCACGAAGAGCTTCACCAAACGCGGAGTTACGGAGGGAGCCGCTGTCACTCGTCCTGCCGTAGCCTCCAACATCCACAACCCGGAACAGGTAGTCGGCGTCCACTACGGCGAGGAGGACCAGGGCCCTGTACCACGAAGCTCGCGAGGTATGTTGAGCTCCAAGCCTGGGTTAGTTGTACCACGAAAGTCTATCTCTTTTAGCGTCGCTGTATCACCATGGTGACTTATGCTCGCAACCAAACCTTTTTCGGGAGCAGTTTTTCGGCTTAGTCTAGCCGGAGATCGGCTACTTAAATCGGCGTGCGCAGCTTCCTAGCCCCTCCTCCTGACAATGGCGTCACCATTGGTGGGTGTTCCCGTGGACCTCGGCGCACTTCTCGTACAGGCGTCTCTCCGGAGACAGAGGGTTTTACGGGACAGAACCGATCCCTTGGCATTGTCTGACGATATTCCGATTTCAGACTTTGTCATTGTGCAAACAACGAAATTGGGGTTCTTCATGAGAGATACAGATTCTCATCAGAGGGTGTTCGTTATTTGATCGTCCTTTTGGACCTTATGTAGGCAATGCTTACTGTTGCGCATTGTGTCTCCGTGACAGAGTGCTAGAGTGGAGGTAGCGCGTCAGTCTTGAATTTCTGTGCGGGGGGTTCGACTCCCAAGTGACGCGAATTTATGTGAAGCTTAAAAAGTCCCAATTCTCATGCATATGGAATACTTATTCACTAAAGCTTATGAAATTATATTTTTGTGCTTATTTCGAACTTGAACCCATATTTTCAAGGGCGTGCTGGCACCACATCTATGGGGGTATAATGCATGATGATAGACCGGCGAATTTGTACCCCGGTCGCTGGCGTTCGGGTCTTATAACTAATCCACTACGCTACAGCCGCTACCTCTCAGCGGTTGATAACATGCCATACATTTCTTACATAGGGTGTTTTTAAAGTGAATTCCCTAAATGATAGAATAAGGCAGGAAGGACGTTGCTTATGCATTTTTAAATCGTCATCATTCTATTTGGATTAATGGAGGAAGGCCAGGTAGAGGGCGGGTCCCCTCTGGAAGGCGGGTCCCCTCTGGAGGAAGGCCAGGTAGAGGCCGGCTCCCCTCTGGAGGAAGGCCAGGTAGAGTGCGGGTCCCCTCTTGAGGAAGGCCAGGTAGAGGGCGGGTCCCCTCTGGTGGAAGGCCAGGTAGAGGGCGGGTCCCCTCTGGTGGAAGGCCAGGTAGAGGGCGGGTCCCCACTGGAGGAAAGCCAGGTAGAGGGGGGGTCCCCACTGGAGAAAGGCCAGGTAGAGGGTGGGTCCCCTCTGGAGGAATGCCAGGTAGAGGGCGGACCCCCTCTGGAAGGCGGGACCCCTCAGGAAGGCAAGGTAGAGGGCTGGTCCCCTCTGGAAGGCGGGACCCCACAGGCAGGAGCGGAGGGCGGGCCCCCTCCAGCAGGAGAGGAGTGGGCTCAGGAACCGGACAGGGCTCGGGGACCAGAGTCAGTGCGGGAGCTGGAGTGCCAGGAGGAACCGGGTGGTACCCCAAACTCACCACCCCCACTCTGATTGTCCGTAAGGGAGGAGGCTGGTAGCTGGGGACCGGTGGCAGAGGCTGGTAGCTGGGGACCGGGGGGCAGAGGCTGGTAGCGGGGAACCGGGGGCAGAGGCTGGTAGCTGGGGACTGGGGGCAGAGGCTGGTAGCGGGGAACCGGGGGCAGGGGCTGGTAGCTGGGGACCGGGGGCAGAGGCTGGTAGCTGGGGACCGGAGGCAGAATCTGAGAGCAGGAGCGTGGAGGCTTAGGCCGGTCACCAAAGTCCGGTGGCAGTGGCATGTAGCTCTCCGGCCAAAAAGTTGTGGGGTTGAGCAGCTCGACTGCCCAACTCGGGCCTTGACGCAACAGCCCTGCACGTACGCCCCAAAACAGCCTCCTGCTCCTTCCTGCTGGGAAGGTTCTCCCAGCCATCCATAGATATGATTATCGACATCAATAAATCCTCCAACTCACGGAAAAATAGAGCGTCCGCTGGGTCCAATCTTGGTGCTGTCATTCTGTCAAGGACGTGGGTGCAGGCAGGTAGGACCCAGATGCAGACGGTTTAGGGAAAACTGCACTTTATTTCTGCCAAAAGGCTAAGGCAAGGAGCAAGGGAACACAGGTAACTACAGAGAACGCAGGACCAACAAACCTCAATGACAGCACCAAGGAACAAAGGAAAGACAAGGGCTTAAGTAACAAACACAAGACACGCAACGAGGAACAGCTGAGACACATTAGGGGAGGGAGCAGTAATCAACACAGGAGGGAAACACAGGGAAACACACCAAAACACGACACAGACCATGACACCTGCTCTGTCATCTTTAATTTATCTTTTTTTTTTCTATTAACTTGTGCATGGCGTACATGCATGTGGTCATGCATGGTAACCGTTTTTACTTCTCTGCTTGCTCCTCAGATGCGGCGAATTTCAAAAGTGTCGGGCGTGGTTTGTTGGCAAGCAGCTTTTCAGTGCGTCAACAGATCTCCAACCCTTTCAAAAGACGTTCAATCTTAATAAACAACATGAAATTCTTGGAATTTGTTCTTTAGATTAATGTATGCATATTATTATTTTATTTTAAACATGATTTTATTTATTTTTTTGATTTACCGGATCTGCCCAAATAAATACCGGAACACAGGGAGGCCAAAATTGAGAGGTGCCAGATCTTTTTCCGGCGGGATCCAGCTCAAATTAAACACTGATGTTCTGTATCCGTCTCGATGCCTTATGCGGACCCTAAGTGACACAGAAAGCGCAGACTGGACTGTCTGAACTGGCACTTTCATGATTGAGACGCAGACCTGCATTTGTGAGCCGCTGTCTTGAAGTGCAGTGTCGTGCAGCGATTGGGTGCGTCCAAAGCATATGATGTCATCTAGGTAGTTGTTTGGAACACCTTGCAGGACGACTGACATCATCTTCTGAAAAGCAGATGGAGCTGATGCTAAACCATAAGGTACCCTGAGGAATCGGAAAAAGGCCTTCATGGGTTATAAATGAAGTCAAGTCCCTATTATCGGCATGCAGAGGAAGTTGTTGAAAGGCACTCTCAAGGTAAATTGTGGAAAACATGATTGACCCGGCAAGAGTAGAAAGCAGTTCATTCATATGTGGTAGAGGATGACTGTCCACCGCTATGGCTTTATTTGGTTCTCTGAGGTCAACACACATTCTTATGCCACCTGTTTTCTTCTGAGTCACGACGATGGGTGAAACCCAGGGTGATGCGTCAATATATTCTATCACCCCAGCAGAGAGCAATCTGTTCAATTCAGCAGACACATCAGATCTGACAACAAAGGGCAGACGTCTTAGCTTTTGGCGAACAGGTATGGCAGACTCAGAGACCTTAACTTTATGCATGAAACCTTTCACACAACCCACTGTTGGAGCTTGCGCTTCGGCTTTGGAGAGCTGCATGACTGGGCTGGAGGCAGGAGGGTTGCAGGCAGGTGAGACAGAAAGCACATTGTCACCTCCAATACGCAGCTTAAGTGCAGTTATCAAATCCATGCCCATTAGTGGAGTTACATAAAAGTTCATTTTACAGTACTCACTGTTCCTCACCACTGTAGCAGGCATGCATCCCAGCACTTTGATTGGAGTTTGGGAGTATGTCACAAGACGAGCTGCAGGCGGCTGTAGAGGCACTCCCTCGAAGTATTCCTCCATTATGCATTGTGGCAAGACAGACACTGAGGCTCCCGTATCCACTGTAAGTTTAACTGTATTTTGCAATGTCCCAGCACGAATGTCCACAGTGCAATGTAGTTTTGCTGGTGACTCTGACTATTGCAGCAATAGCAGAGTATATTCCGGTATTTCCACTTGGCGCACGCTATGAGTCTGTGCAGCAGACCTACACATGTGCGCAAAATGTCCTTTCTTGTTGCAGACTTTAATGGGGGGCATTCCGGTGCATTGTCCCTCTGTTCCTAAACAGTGAAGCAAAGGGGCACGTTGTCTTGCCTCAGTCCATTTTAGTCCATCGACGTCAATGACCAAGCAATAGTTATTGAATATTTGTTCCCAAACCTTGAATGGAGCGGCGGGCTCCCCCGGCGCATGCAAAAATAAATCTGGGAAAGGCGCTGTAGCAGTCATGTTGAAAATTAAAATGTAGAAAAAAATCAGTAGTGCAAAAGTAAAGTGAGTAAGTTCCTCGTCGCAAATTTGTTATGTTGCAAGTAGTATTATAAAGCACAGGAGACCGACATACATTCAATTGTAAGTATATTGAGTAAGTCCAAGGTTGTAAGCACGCATTACAGTACTGTAGGTCTAGCTACCTAGACTATCTCTACACGTGTTGTTCGACTTCTTCTCAAGTACCACAACACACTTCAAAATAGTAGAGCGCACCTGGTGGTGTAATCAGGTAGTCGACACAACACCTAACAAGACTTATTTCACAACACATATTGCAACTTCGACATTTTGCAACTTCCGAAGTCCCCGCAGATGGTAGCAATGCAAACATTGTGTATGATGCCTCAGAAAATCAAGCCAGGCGTAATATATTTAGATTTATTGCCCCATTTGAATTTCTGATTTGCTGTCTCCTTGGTCTCAACCAGCAAAACATTCAGTGACCAAATAAAATCTGCATTGAGTATGAATAAGTTTGTCTGCAAATAACTTTTTGGTTTTGTCCAGACGAAAAAAAAAGTACTCATTTTTAAATATGCTTACTGCTCAAATTGGAGAGGGGCACTTTCCTACTGTTACCTACTGCTCTAAGAGAAAACTAGCAGGCACATACAATATTCAGCATGCCATGTCGCCAACTCCATATGAATGACTCTAATTACTTTCTGCTCTCCCAAAAAAGTAGAGCAATTAGCATACATCACTTCACCTTACCATAGCGAGGGGGACGGGTTGCTTGGCAGCAACTCACATGGGCCACTACAATGCTGTCTACTCAAAACAAAAGAACACAAGAATAAATAAAAAAATATCTCATTGAAATGCATTGAAGAAAGTTCTGTTTATTTTGCTAGGAATTCAAAGTTAAGGGGAGAGTCGATCTCAGAGAGCCAGACCTGTATTTCAAAAGCTCGCACTGGGTCTGGGTAGACTTCTCAAAGATCTTTTGGATAACAACGCCTCAGAAATGCTCAAAAGGATTTTGAACCATCGACTCGCTCAGTTTCTTTGAAAAAAAGAACCATCTGGTTAATGCTATGTCACAGTGTAACCCCTGTCTAAACATGATCTCAGATCTTTAGTCAGTATGATGACATCAAGCTGTCACCCAACTTTCCTATTTAACTTCTGTTCTAAAACGTTCCTCTTCTGCCAGTTTCGAGTGCGCACAATTTATTTTGCATGTCTGGTTGTTGCCTTGTTTTGGTAAGCTAAATTGTATGTCAATACAGCCATCCAATCCGTCTGTCCATCTGTATGTCCGTCTGTCTATCTATCTATCTCTCATCTATCAACCTGTCAGTCAATTCCTCCTTGACTTAAACACACACCCTGAAGAACATATCTTACCAAGCATACACAAAGAAAAGGAAAGCCGGATCAAACAGATCCTCCTCCAGGCCCAGTTATCAGAGGGGATCTAGAGCAGGAGTCTGCCTCCGTCTGGAAGCAGTACAAAGTCTCGGTGAAGGTAAAGTCGGGTCAGTGGGACGAGGCTGTGAAGCCCACGCCCACATCTCCACCACTCCACCCATCCTGACAGGCTGTGACCTCGCGGCACGCAGCCACAGAGATCAAAGATAGTAGATTAGTCCCCCCCCGTCCCTCCTAGCAGTCCCAGGGTAGGGGACATGTGCCCAGACGACAAGAGAACTGGAGCCTTGCCACAGTACCACATCGGTACTATCCCTCCCTGCACTATATTTGGCGTCGCTTGGCAGGGGCTGATGGGCTTCGACAGGTCTAAGCCTCAACTGATGAGTGGAGATTATTTCATGATTAGATTTCTCTGAGTTGTAACGCGTTATGCCTCTTCCTTGGCTTACTGTCTTAGAAAGATAATATTTGATGGATTGTAGAGCGTACAGCAATATATGGGCTTTCATATTGGTTGTGTGTACTTTGGTTCACACTTTGGTGGTTTGTGTGTTATTAAATTGGTTTTGTTTGATTCTCTTTTAGCCCTTTGTTGGGTTACAGTTCAGCTTGCTTAAGGCTGCATAAGGCTTTTAGTGTCGATTAGTAAAGTCATCTTTTTACCTCCTGCCTTTTCAAACTTTTTTTGAATTTGGGACTAGAATAGTCACAAGAATCAAAGAAAATATTATAGTTTGTTTATTCCTTTCAAATGACAGCTGTATAAAGATAAAGCTACACATTTGTGAAGAACAATACAATCTCTTTAGCTTGACTGAGCGAGAGAGAGAGAGAGAGAGAGAGAGAGAGAGAGAGAGAGAGAGAGAGAGAGAGAGAGAGAGAGAGAGAGAGAGAGAGAGAGAGAGAGAGAGAGAGAGAGCGAGCGGGGAAAAGGTTAAAGGGAAAGAGGATTAGAGAGGGACATCTCCAGGTGG
Source organism: Gadus morhua (assembly GCF_902167405.1). NCBI lineage: Eukaryota > Metazoa > Chordata > Actinopteri > Gadiformes > Gadidae > Gadus > Gadus morhua. Next base: position 19,265,274 of record NC_044067.1, on the reverse strand, counting down.
TAAATAACCCTTTGACACCCCCGTCACTATAGGAGGCCATTTGAAAATGGGAAAGGGGAATTGTTGGCTGTGAAACGTGTTGGAAGTTTTTTGTTGATTTGCTTCATTCTGTTGTATGTGCAAAGATTAATGAAGTAAGACGTTGTAATTATGCTGAAATTACACCATTTATTTATCTTTTGAATTTCATCAGTAAATCTGTCCCAGCTTCTTTCTTTCCTTAATGTTTTTCTGCATAGCTAAAGTTGGAGACCTCACCTTTAGTGTATTGGACATCAAAAAGGGAAATTTGGCTAGTAGGGAAAATGGGATATAATGAAATTGGAATTTTAATTATCCCTTTCTCATTAAAAAGCGTGCTTTCTGTTTTCATGTGTGAACATTAATGCTCCTCTCACCTGTGTGTGTGTATGTTTTTAATGAGACTACAATCGACAGACTTACTACTCCTTAACGGTCTTGTTTAACCTCATGCTTCGTCTATCTCTAGTGAAGACACCAACATGCCTTCTAAATACCTTGTTACGGGGAAAGGACATCTGTAAGCCAGCAGTGAATATGGTGCCTCAGTAAGCATATGCAGAGCAGCGAAGAAGCCGGGCCGGGGGTGGGGGGGGGGGGGGAGGAGAGGGGGTGTTCTTTGTTTGGTGACGATAAACACTAATGAGTGGCGTGGCAGATTCTGCGACGGCCATGTTTGACCATGGTGACAGAAATACACATGGAGGGCTATTTTTTATGCCATTACAATTCTCTTCATGCCATGATATAAGAGTGCAAGAAACAAGAAGGGAGGGATAGGAGATGATTCACATAAACAATAAGAAAGAGGGGGAGTCAGAGAGACATAAAGTGAGAGAGTTGAGGTGTGGAGGGGGAAACAGAGAGAGAAAGAGAGAGAAAATTAGAGAGATTGAGAGAGAGAGAGAGAGAGAGAGAGAGAGAGAGAGAGAGAGAGAGAGAGAGAGAGAGAGAGAGAGAGAGAGAGAGAGAGAGTAAAACAAACTATGCTAGCACACAGACTTGTTTTGTGGCAGATTAAAACACTGTCTTCTTAGTGTTTTTTCCGTATTATACCTCCTGAGTTAATTCCTCCAACTCAGTAGTCTAACTGCCAAAAATAAAGGCTCAATGTTTTGTAAGTCAAAATACCAGGTTAGAAGCGTTGGCATGATTGAGTTTGTCCACAAATGTGTAGCCTGGGATCTTATCTTCAGGCTGGCTGATAAGCAAACATGAAAAATATGCAAAAACCTCACAAATGGGCATATGTGGTAAGCCTACATCGTCATTATTCGCAGACTAACTACCCCGATTCACTAAAGTCTCTCTTTCTGTGGCTCACTAGTCTCTCTCTCTCTCTCTCTCTCTCTCTCTCTCTCTCTCTCTCTCTCTCTCTCTCTCTCTCTCTCTCTCTCTCTCTCTCTCTCTCTCTCTCTCTCTCTGTCTTTCTCTCTCTGCTTCTCTCTCTCGTTCTCTCTGTCTCTCATTTGATTTTGTGATTTAATGGCGGCGCTTGTGATATAACTGAAAGAAAAGCCTTTGACCTCATTCTATCAAAGGGAGTGAGGGGAATTCATTAGCACTCGGAGGACCATGAAAGGTGGGTGGAAGAGAAGGGAAATGCCCTTTCAACCCGCCTCTCGTGTGAGTAGACATACAGGTAATTACATGTACAACAGCAGGCCGAGAGCGTCTCTCGATGGTTTAATTGCTTCCCTTTCAACGAACTACGGTTTGTCTAGTGGATCGATTGCTTCCAGCTGGTTTCCTGTGACATTTCTCAGAACGAATCAGCCACTTTTATTTTTAATTAAATGGTTGACTTTCCTAAATATTGACAATATAGAAAAGGAAAGGACAATACATCACAATATCAGGGTATTTGGGAGCTGTGTTTTCATTATCTACAAATTGAAAGTATAGTGTGGCTAGATGGTATAGCTGTGGCTTAAGTCGTTTTTTGAATCTGTAATTTCGATATGAATCAGAATGTTTTTAATTGATTAAATATAGATTGAGTGATTATTTAATGTGCATTAGACCTGAAATTGCTTTGATATATATTTTGGCCAACTACTTCCGGTGCGCTGCTCAGCTGCGAACCACATCCTAGGTTTTTAACTCAGCTGCTCTGTCTGACTTTAAGACCTTTCTATCTTCCGCGAGAATTCGGATCGGTCCTGATCAGGTTTATGTGCCACCGAGTGGCAAGGCTGCAAATGCAACAGAAACATCCAGACGCACCCGCAATTGTGCAGCCTCAATCACTGCAGCCTGGACAGTGTACTACCTGGCTTTTGCCAAGTAGTCAAAAATGGAACAAGAAAAAACAATATACTTAATAAATGCTATATGTGAATGTTAATAATGCCTTTGCTTCTAGAATAAGACCACCAATCGCCAACTCTGACCACAATGTGGTGTATTTAATCCCAAGAAACAAATCAAAATTTAAAAGTAGTAAACCGGTGGTGAGGGAAATTAGAGACTGGTCATTTGAAGCCAAAGAGAAGCTTAAAGCTTGTTTTGATTTGGCAGACTGGTCACTGTTCTACAACCCTTGCTCCCTAGATGAAACTGCCATGGTCACTAATGACCATATTCATTTCTGTGTTCAATCTGTCATCCCCTCTAAGATAATTAATATCTATCCAAACAATAAAAAGTTTGAATCCAAAGACATGAAGAATAAAATCATCTTGAAGAAAAGGGCCTTTGAAAACAAGGATGCTCTAAGTTGCAAACATTTAGAGAGGGAGTTGAAGAACAAGCTTAGAGAAGCCAAGGTAGCACATCAACACAAAATGGAGGAGACTTTCAGAGAGACAAAACCTTAAAGACTCTGGGATAATATGAAAAAGATGACAGGTTTGTCCTCGTCCAACAAAACTATTGTGTCAGACAATGAATTTATGCTTGCTAATGACTTAAATTATTTCTTTTGCCATTTTGAATCTGACAGTCACTTTGAGAGGTTTACTGATTTGGTTAGGCCTATCACACTCACTGACGCCAACCCCAGGAAAGCCTATAGGTCCTGACCACAGCAGCGCCCTCATCTTAAAATCTTTTGCTTGGGAATTAGCCCCTTTGTGGCAACCAATTTTCCAGCTGTCAGTTAGCACACACTACATCCCAGGAGCTTGGAAAATATCACACATTAAGCCCCTCCCTAAAAAACAATGCCAAAGGAACACAATGATTATAGGCCAATAGCCCTCACATCAGTCATTATGATAACTCTTGAAAAAAAATGTGTCCAACGTCTTAACAGAGCCCTATTGAAGCACCAAGATCCTTTTCAAATTGCGTATAAGCAAGGGCGTGGCACAGAAGATGCAGTGGTTACTCTGGTTCACCTAGTGTCCAAACATCTGGACACACCTAAAACATATGTTAGGGGTCTTTTTCTTGATTTTTTCAGCAGCGTTCAATACAATTCAGCCAGACATACTGCTGGAAAAAATGATTCAGCTGCAGATCCACCCCAATCTCATACTCTGGTACTTCTCCTTTCTCACAAATAGGATCCAGCAGGTCAAGGTAAACAATACACTATCATCTGCCAGGATAACAAACGTAAGGGGTGCCTCAGGGGTGCATTAGCTCACCTGTGTTGTTCACACTCTACACGTCAGACTGCACCTCCTCCGTACCAAACCAGTCTCTGTTAAAATACTCAGATGACTCCACCTTATTGACTATGTTGAAAAATACTGACGATCCCACGCTGTATCAGAGAACATTGATTGGTTTGTGGAATGGTGTGACAAGAACGCCCTTATTATTAATTCAGCGAAGACAGAGGAAATTATTTTCGGTAAGCCCCCAACCTGCCCACTCCTCAAAGTGAAAATCCACAATGTTGAATTTAATCAAGTTTCTGCATATAAATACTTAGGTGGCATGGTAGATGAGAACCTATCTTGGACCCCTCACATCAATTTTCTTGGTAAAAGCATACAGCAGCGCATTTATTTTTTCCGCAGGCTAAAATCGTACCCAAATGATCTTTCTATTTTTTACCTCTGTAATTCAGAGCATTATGCTCTACTGTAGCACTGCCAGGTTGAGTAACCTCACAGTGAAAAATAAAAGTAAACTGTATAATCAGATTAAAGTTTGCTCTAAAATCATTGGACATCCCGTAGCTCAGGCTTTTCAAGAGGCCCATAACAACAGCATGCTGAGGCTGGCCACAAATATTTCCTCTGACTGCATGCACACATGTCCTGAACAATGAATATCAGCTCCTGCCTTCAAAATAGGCATTTCAGAGACCATCAATTCAACCGAAATAGACTTAAAACTCCTTTGTACATCAGTCCATTGTATAACTGAACAAACCAAGATGACATTTCCTGAGCATTTTTTGATTCCATATCAGTCTTCGTATGACCTTGTTAAACTGCCTTACCTGTCATTAGTGGTATGTGTGCTCTGTTGGCTGTGCCATGTCATGTCATGTGTCTGTACTTGTGTCTTTCCGGTTAACACCTGTGCTTGCCTAATCTGTCATCTGTGCTGCTTGTGTATCGCCGTGCTGTCATATCATGTGTCATTTCCACCTGTTTACCTGTATGTCCTAAATGTTTTGAGGGGCCCTCCCAGCGACGCAAAATTAATTTCAATGCCCTACTGACAAATAAAGAAGTATCGTATCATATATCTCCGTCTATTAAAATGAGATCGTTTTTTTAATGGTAAATAACCTGCTCCATGCAGTGAATTAAAAGTGGAGAGTATCTCTTTACAAAAGATTATATGATGCAAGACTACAAACATCATTCCGCCGACAGTTAGCATGTGGCTTTGGTGCCTTGTTAACTCACTTCACATTAGGGATCATAGTCAAATCCCACAGTCTGCCACAGGCCTACTTTCACTCTCGCTTTCACAAAGAGAAGTACTCGTATTGTTCTCTGTAGGCCTTTAACTTGACATGGTTTACTGAAATTAGAGAATAAGCAGATTTTTTTTTGGTTGCATACTTAAATATGTCTTGAAATTTTTCTATCAAATCTACACAGTGAATGTCACGATTAAGCCCAAGTTTTAATCCAAATGGACATACAGTGAATGCAGACACAGGTCATTAAGAAGCAGGTTGGGCCAAGACATCTTGCTTAAGGGTCCAGTATAAGTACATTGGACTCATCAGCACCAACCTTTTTATTAATTATTATTATAGTTTATTATCATTTGTATTTAAGTAAGCAACAGACAACTTTTCAAAATAAATGTCCCATACTTCCTCCAAAAAAAACCATCTTACTGGCTGGCTCAGAGTGACAATTAATCTTTTGAATGCCTCTCTCGATATATTCGCGATTTTTGAGTCAGAGGAGAGGAGGAAAAATGCACCCTCATCACTTTCTTCCTTCTTTCTTTCTTTCCCCTTGGCTAAGCACCTGCTTTCTGAGTCCATGTCCATTTCTATGTAATTGATATCAGCAGCAGTTTACAGGGCTCCATTCTGGAGAGGCTGCCAATTAGCCTGTCTGTCAGTGGCTGAAGCCTAATGAGAAATTACACCCTTAATCGCTGTAAACGTTCATGCTAATGGCCAGCTACCTGCCAACCTCTGGGGCGCCAGCCACACTGAATACTAAATCACACTGTAGTGCTAAAATGATACACGCAACCCCTTCCGCTACTCTCCTGCACCAGCCCTCCGGTATTTATTTGACCTGTAAAGGCGTTCCAGTAAATATTTAGCGTGTTGTTGTTTTCTTTCCTTATCACCCCATCAGCCATGCTGTGTTTCCAACTGTCGATCCTGGAATGATGTGTGTGAGTGCAAATGAACAACACCAATAATACAATACAACAAAAGCTAATCACATTAAGTCTAAAGTATGGCATACTAGCAATGTGTGCAGTTAATGGTTTGAATAACTAATATCATTTTAATTCCTGATAATCAGAAGCTAGATCACATGACCAAGTACTTGTTAATACATCTAATTGGATTAAATTGCTTTCAGATTACATTTTTCAGTTTTAGTTTCAATGGAACACTATACCAGTATTCTTAACTTTTTACCTTTTTTTAACTGAGTACTTATGTGTGATTTTATCCTGCCATAAACAGTTGACACTCACATTCAATTAAAGGTAGAACACAGTATAATTTAAATCTGGCTACCAATCTTTGGCAAGCAAAAGCTAGAAGCTAGAAGACGCCGTTGGGCCCTAAAACATCATCCAAAAATCCAAGTTAATACTTCTGCCATTCATCTATTGCTCCTCTGTTCCTTGTTGCTTTATCCCTCCTCTCCTCCTTCATGCACTTTGTCAGGGTCTCACCAACGACTTTATTCAACACTCGATCACATTGACGATGACGGATTAGTTTGGTTGATCTGGTGATCGTTACCACTACTATACACTCCATCGGCCCCAACTAGGGAGAACCTTAACTCCAAGGAGAAAAGCCATTTCCCTGCACCCTGCAGTGGTAATAAAGTGAGAATAAGTATTCCCGCCCTCCAAAATGAACCTGAGCCTGCGGCTGGAGACTTCCCAGACCAGAGTAATCATCCCCAGACAGAACTGAAGTCTCATTTCTGATACCCTGCCTGGCGTTTCTACTTCTTCTTCCTCATCTTCGTCTTGCTCTTCCTTTGTAAAACAACCTCGCTGCGAGCCAAACGCCCACCCACCCACCCTACTGTACCACCCCCTCCCCACCCAAAACCCACACGGTCCCCTCATTAAGGGATCGAATATCATCTAGCACCCGTCGCCTTGGGGTTCAATCCCAGCAAACCACATGAAAAGCAACTGCATCAAGCAATTCTCTCTCTCTCTCTCTCTCTCTCTCTCTCTCTCTCTCTCTCTGTCTCTCTCTCTGTCTCTCTCTCTGTCTCTCTCTCGATCTCTCTCTCGGTCTCTCGGTCTCTCTCTCTCTCTCTCTCTCTCTCTCTCTCTCTCTCTCCCTTGCACTCTAGGAATGATTTTAAACCCGAGATCTGTTCAGGTGTTCAGGGCATTACACGCTGCAGCGGTCACCCCCCCCCCCCCCCCCCCCCCCCCCCTTAGTTAAGACCCGATGACAAGCCGAGGGAGAGGGAGATGAACTCAAACTCTGTCTGGCCCCAGGGGATGCTAATCACAGACGTCATGTGTTCCTGGCAGATTGCAGCAGATAACACGTGTCAAGCTCTTAAGGCGTCAAACCGGAGATAGTTCATACAAATTATGGACTGTCAGTCACATGGATCTGAGGGCTCGGGGCTCGTCCCTCGTGGATAACCACCCGAGGGAGGCAGAGTGTGCAGTTCTTTATTTATTTTCACTTTTCTAACTTTAACACTTAAGAATATGAGGCTGTGACACTTTGGAGAAAGAGGCAGGTACTAAAGTCTATAATACTTAATACATCACACGCACTACACTGTTCGTCTGATCACGTCAAGTTCTGCGGAAGTAGATTATCTTCCTCTGTTATGTGGATTTCCATGTGGATTGGATCCAAAGGAGATGGACAGCAAATATATGTTTCTGGCAATTATTTTTTGATGAAGAAGATGACTGTGTGAATATACTCTTCATATCCAAGATATTTCTGTTCATAAAGACCTTATCAGTGTTTTCTTTAAAGGAGCATTTCACTGGTGGAGGCATGAATATGTATTGAAATTGGGTCCTATATGTAGTCGAATAATAAAATAAAATTCTAATTTGGTGCCGTCTTGACCGAGAAAAAGTAGAAAGTGACTTTTTGGCGCTTGTGGATTGAAGACAACAACTCCCACCATGCACCACGATGCCCAGCTTCGCTAACCACTCCCGCTTATCTAGATCTCCGCCTATCGGACACCTCGCTGTTCCATCTACCAAGCTGATACCGCAAGAGTGAATTCCCACCCACTGGCACTGCTCTAATAGGTCTGTGATGCAGTGGGTCCCACACCCTATAGAGGGGTGGGACTAGTGCTTGTAGTCTTACGAGAATACTCCCCTCTTACACTTCCTATTTACTTCTACGCAAAAATCGTCATATTGCGTCATCTTAAACAGGAAGTGTTGGAGATCGATACGGGTGTCTCCAGTCTCTCCAGAAAATAAGGGAATGATGCACTACCATTCAAAAATATGAGTGGGTTTCTAACGATAGAAAGCTTAATGGAAATGGGTGAAGTTTCCCTTTAATGATCACTACATCTTTCATCTTTCTACAGCATAGTAAAGGCAGAGTAAGTGCATATACATAGCCATCGCTACTTTGCTGCACACCTGAAGCTGTTATTCTTTGTTGTTTAGAGAGACATATGAAAAGCATCCGACAGCAACAATTCATGTTTCATTGAGTATCCAAGTAGGAATCTTTATAATGTCATTAAACATTGCTGTGCTCAGCTCATTTGAATGAATTTCCTCTGAGTGTTTTACCTCATAGTTGGGCTACTTTATTATATGAAATGTTAGCTTTCTGAGTGTAGAATGGGTTAGTATGTGTATTTACACTGCTTCTCAAATGTCAGCTTAACTTTGCTAATTTGCTTTCTTACTGCGCTTCAAGTGACCAAATCTTTTTTTTCTTTCATTCCTGCCTCTCTGGCTTTCATTAATCTCTGTTGAACAACCCCCCCCCCCCCCCCCCCCCCCAAAACACTCACACACACACACACACACACACACGCACACGCACACGCACACTCCACTGACACAGACACACACACATGTATACACACACTGTAGCAAAGAGAAACCTTGGAGGACAGGTTGTTCCAGCAGGATCCCATGCCATGTTGTATTGGCCGGGACATGGTTTCATCATTCAGCTGGCAGCCTCCATCCTGGAGCGATTGATTTTGGAGCAGATGCTCCAGCGCCAGTCTCTGAGGGATGGGGTGTCAGGGAAACCCCAGGGACTCCAGAGCCGTCATGGCAGACTGACGCACTGGGAGACCCTGGTACTTCACCTGTGGCAAGGGGTCCATTATTAATGGGCGCTCCAGCACAGAACACAAGGACCAAAATAATATGTTCGCCAAGTACAACCGAGAAACTTAGGTGGATGTACTTTTTCTTTCTTAGAAGAAGTTAATATTATTACTGGTGTCTTGTGAATTATTATGTTGTTTCTGTTTGTAATTTTACGTGTGTGTATCTCTGTGTGTTGTGTGGATTTCCAGGTTAAGTGTATTTTTATGTGTCATTTTTTTTGTGTTTATGTGTGTGGTTGTGTATGTGCATGTTTGTGCATATGCCGTACACATGCTTTAAATATTTGAATGACGACGAGTAAGAATTCAGAGTCTGATTACCGAAACCTCCAGGAACCTGATAGAAACGTCGTCTTCAGTTCATGAGATCACCTAGAGAGCAGCGATATTAATTAATCAATACATTCCCGGCTTTATTTCCAAGGTCAGAGATGCTGCTTTATTGGTTATGCAAGCAGTGGAGTGACTAATCTTGTCAAAGTTCCACAGACATATATTCTTCATCCCTATTATTAAGCTTATTGCAGACATAAATATTCCTGATAAAGTCATGTACGATAAACTGTGCTTATCGAGTCCAATTAGAGTCAGGGGAAGGATGTGTTGGGGTGTGTAGCAGTCGGTCGGTGGTGTGGTTAACATGTCTCTACGTGTTGACTCTGTTCGCACTGCCTTATTACAGCGCTTGTGCATCAGAATGCATGATGGGATCTTTTAAGGCCGACACACCGCCATTTTCAAATTACTCGAAAGAGAGTTGTAGTAGTGTAACATCATAATTAAAAATAATTTTTACCTGATTTAGGCTAATCAAAACCTTGTTTTGCCATGTCTTGCATAATAAAAGCTGTGGTATTTTCAAAGAAAATAAAATTCAATATTAATTCAGCCTTCAGCATTAATTGAGTTGATACTTTTATCCAGAGCGACTTATAGTGAAATATATATGTGTATATGTATGCATATATAATGCATATATGTAATATGTCATAAATGAGCAGTTAGGGGTAAGGGCATCTTACTCTTGCCAAGAGTGGACTGTAGACATTTGGACTCAAACCCAGTATCTTTTGAAATGATCCTATATTCTTCATCATTTCTGCAGGTTTGTTGGTTGTCTTGGTGTTGTTAAAAGAAGTATGCAATGCAAATGACCTATTCCTTCCAAATGACGTATTTCTTACAATGTCCTGTTCTGTGCAAGGAGACATACACCTGTAGGCCTAGATGAAGTGTGCACTGGCGCATTGCATTGTGAAAACAGGGCACTTTGAGTGCACTGTCAGCGTAATTAATCTCAAGTAGCCTTGGTCTCGGGAACGGCAAACACCTTGACGACGAGGGCCAAGGTCGCCTTTCAACAAAGACATCATAAAAACCTCTGTCATTATGCTGTTAAATGGTGCAGAAGATTCGCCTTCGACAGAACTCCCTCCCTTTAATGCCTGTTGGAGTTAATCACTAGAAATCAGGGAGGGTCTCGCCAGCAAATCAGGTAGATTGCAGTGTGTGTGTGTGTGTGTGTTGATGTGTGCGTGTGTGTGTGCATGTGTCAGTGTGTATGTGATTGGTGAAATGCATGTTTCTTTGTATATCCCTGAATTTTGTGTGTGTGTTATCACATGTATGATGCTCTGTGTGTGTTTTTGTGTTTCTATGTGTATGTGTGTGTAAGTGTTGCTATGTTTGTGTGTGTGTGTGTGGGGGGGGGGGTTTGTTTGCATGTTAATGGGTGTGTGTGTGTGTGTATGTGCGTGTGTGTGTTTGTGTGTGTTTGTGTGTGAGTGTGCATGCATATGTGTGTGCGTGTATATCCGTGTGTGTGCGTGTGTGAGTGTCTGTGTGTGTGATTAATGAAGGTCACTACTTGTGCCAGTCACTAAGTGATTGATAGCAGAAGAAAGGAGAGTTTTTCAGGGAGTCGGGAGTCCGGGAGTTCAGTAAATGTCTTACTCTGCTTTTCTGAATTGAACACCGTTGTCAGCTGCTGTGTTTATACGGCGGCTCTCGTACCAGGAAGGTGGCGAGCCGACAGGTTGCACCTTCAGCTTTGTCCCTCACACCCCTTCCAAAATGGATCAAGAAATATCAGCTATTACATTTGACGCTTAGAGGGGACATATTTTACCACCAGGTGTGAATGAGATTAGGCCTTACAAACCGTTTTGAAAATCTGAGTCTAGCTGCGTCTAGCAACCATTTAGGTGGCCATGCCCGCTAGTGATGTCAGAAGACGTTGATTTTCAAAACGGCTTGTAATGGCTAATCACCCTCACACCTGGTGGAATAATATGTCTCCTTTAAATATTTGAATCGACAATAGCGGTCATGGAAATTGGTAAGAGAGAGAGAGAGAGAGAGAGAGGGAGAGAGAGAGAGGGAGAGAGAGAGAGAGAGAGAGAGAGAGAGAGAGAGAGAGAGAGAGAGAGAGAGAGAGAGAGAGAGAGAGAGAGAGAGGCAGAGCGAGAGAGAGAAAGACAGAGAGAGATTGATATAGACCAAAGAGAGAGAAAGGCTAGGACAGAGCGAGCAGTGACGAGAGAGATAAGAGAGAGAGAGAGAGAGAGAGAGAGAGAGAGAGAGAGAGAGAGAGAGAGAGAGAGAGAGATCAAGAGCCAGGGCATTAAAGGGCTATGAAACGCATCTAATCACCTCCAGACCTCCAGAGGTCCGTGTGTTTGATGCCCGTGCAGCCAGCGGAGCCTATGCTCTCTCACAAACACACACACACACACACACACACATACACACACACACACACACACACACACACACACACACACACACACACACACACACACACACACACACAAAGACACATAATTTGGGATCAAACACGCAGATTATTTACCCTAAAGCAGGGCTCGTTCCCAAGGCCCCAAGGGGAGCGTCACAGGGTTGGGGCCGGAGTCCATGCTGGCACTTCAATGTCCACAAGTAGCCTACACACACACACACACACACACACACACACACACACACACACACACACACACACACACACACACACACACACACAGACACACACACACACACACACACACACACACACACACACACACACACACACACACACACACACCTCCCCTCCTCCCCTTTCAACCCTAACACCCTCCAGAGTCCAGCCTCTCAAATCAAGATTGATGATGTGTGCGCCTGCGGAGTAAAATGCTTCTCTATTCTTCCACCACCCCCCCTTGTCCCGGAGCTCCCTTATAAGCAGCACGCGGACGGCGATATTCAAAGTGACACCTAATTAGCCGCATGCTTGGTGGCAACGGACACAGATGGAGCTGCTCCTTCTCGCTGTCAAACGTCAGAATGAGGAGAGAATCTCTTTTTGTTTTGTGTTCAGAGAAGAGGGAGAGAGAGATGGAAACTGGTTTCTGGTTCCACCCAAAATGTTGAATTAATTGAAACGTATTAAGCTGTCAGGGCAGCTGGCGCCGCCGATGTCTTTAAGCATTTGAAGGGTTCCTTCTGCTTAAAGTTGGCTTTGCATAAAGTTGTGAGTTGAAGGAAGGTTTGAACAACAGAAACCTTTGAGATCATCCTCCATCTGCTGTGGATGGCAATGGAAGGCAGGAAAGAAAATACAAATGAAGGAAAGCGGTAAAAGAAAAGAGATGAACAGAAAAATGAATACAATGAAAAAGGAGAGAGGGGAACACAAATAAACTTATTCAACAAAGAAAGAAAGAGAGTAGAGGAAAAAGCACATTAATTAAATATGCTCTATGTTTATCTTGTCTTCTGTTTTCTTCAAAAACATCTCCCTAAAATTTTAACAAAGTAGCTGGTAATGGTTTAAAACCACCAAAGGGCCACTTTAATTCTCAGAAGAAACTAATCGCTGATTTTATTTAAATTGGTGTTTAAATTGATTGAAATCACTGATAAATCCCAAGCTACAGAAAGACACAAATCTATTAACACTGATCCATAGGATTTAGTCAAGACACACAATAGCAACGACAACAACAACAACAACATCAAGAACAAACGTTGCTAAATCAAACGTTAAATCAGGAAGACGACATTCCCCTTCTGTTCTAAAATCCCTCTCGTCATCGCTGGCCCCTCCCCTTCATCTCAGGACCTCATGCATTCACTGGAGTACAATTGCGCACCAACTCACACACTATATCAACAGCTGTCATTCATGCTTGTTGCTTGTCTGTTGTTTTCATTGTGACTCGTCGCAGCCCTCCTCCTCCATCCCCTTCACCTCCGGGATTAAACTCCCCCTGTGTGCTGAGAAAGAGATTACGTCTTCCAGAGCCGAGGCACTCCATCCACAGTCTCACCACCACCAGCTCTAGAAACCATCAGGGGGGAATCATATCCTGGCATACTTCATAGATCAGCTGTCTCCATGAAGAATAATTGGATGATGTGTCTAATCGACAAATGTGTTTAAATAAATGCTGTGGTTCATTTTGAATACCAGTCACTCCTGATTGAACGTACAATGCTATGGCAACGACTCAGATGGCACTGCCAAAGGGTCCCCCAAGAGCTGGCTGACGTGGAGAGACAGGAGGTGCCCATTGGTTTGTGAGTCTATACCAATAAGGTTCCTTTTACCTAACTATTCACTTTAAACTCAATGCCTGCTCAATTTGATTCCCAGATTACCAGTATCCAGTACCCAGCCATGTGGTTGATTCGGTTGCTCTTGTGGGGGGACTATTTGTCACTTTAACAGTGCAGGACATTGTAAAACCTGCACTATGGTGTGTATGTGTCCTTTGTTTGTTTAAATCACCATGAACCAGTGAACACCCTACCGAGGGAAGTGTTTAGCTGCCATCGCCATGCTGTGAGGTAACAGCATGGATTGCGTTTAGATGCTCTTTGAAGCAATGCTGGTGGTTTCCTTTTGTCCACTTTGTTTGTCCGGTGTTTGCCTATCATTAAAAAAGAATACCAATTTGTTAAAAATATAAGCAAAAAACTAAACTCCACAAAAAGCCTCAGATGGTGCCACCACATGTAGCGACCGTCTCAATAACAAAACCATTCATGTTGCCAACTCATGTGTACGGATGAAATAAAGAATGTGGCGGATGCATTTCAGAGACAATTACCTCAGTTTCCAATGCCATTAATTAATCATTGACAGTGTGTCAACCTCGTTATGTCAATTAGGAGCTAAGTCTTTGGGAGCCGCCGGTAGGGCGACGGAGGACCAGGTGCATGCTGGGTTGTTTTCTATCTGCTCACCTGTTCCCCGCTTTGTTTGAGAGGACGGTATTTGAAGGAGGCCATTATTTGTGATTAACACTCTGGCGTATAATTAAACTAATGGAGAATTATGTCCAGATGGGCGTTTGGTCATCTCACCATTACTCATCTCGTTAATGAGGAGATTTCCAATGCTAGGCATTAAAAGTTCAACCATCCTTAGGCGGCACCATGTTGGAAATCAGAGCATTTTAGCCGCTTGATATCAGAAACGCAACCAGTCACACTCACTCACACGCACTCATGACGGATAAGCGGCAAAATGCTATTTCTGCGTAAAAGATGTTCCATCTACGCGTTTTCACAGGCATTTTTCGAAACGTCCACCCAAGCTGGCAAAAACGCATGACTTCTCTCAGTCACATTAGCAGACAAGCCTGCCATCGTTTATGAAATGTATGTCCTTCCCGCTCCCTCAACCACTTTTCATCGGCTCTGAAGACTGCTTTCAAAAAGCTTGGTTTACGGCGGTGGTAAATGTCAGCTTTGTGTTGACAGAAGGCCAAAACAGACCAAAAAAATACCTTATAGTGCTGCCTTAACATCTGCACTATAAGATACGATAGAAGGAGACAAGATAAGAAATCCTAATCCTTGAGACGCAACAACATACAAATCAATTAAGCACCTTTCAGCCAAAATGTCTACGCATGACAGGAACACGCCTCAACCGCACTGGACTCCTCTCGGCCAGGTGGAAGAACAAGACTAGCACGAGTAGAGGAAGAGAATTCATGCATGGGCTTTTTTCTTCTTAATCCACATCCCTGTCCTCCATTTCCCCCTCCACTTCCCCCCAATCTGTGTAAGAAAAATGTACGTTTGAGCAAAATCTCTTTTCGTCTTAACCTCAGGAGAACCTCCTCACAGTTGACCTCCACCCTGCTAACCCCAGGAGAACCTCCACCCTGCTAACCCCAAGAGAACCTCCACCCTGCTAACCCCAGGAGAACCTCCAGCCTGTTAACCCCAGGAAAACCTCCGCCCTGCTAACCCCAGGAGAACCTCCATACAGTTGACCTCCACCCTGCTAACCCCAGGAGAACCTCCATACAGTTGACCTCCACCCTGCTAACCCCAGGAGAACCTCCATACAGTTGACCTCCACCCTGCTAACCCCAGGAGAACCTCCATACAGTTGACCTCCACCCTGTTAACCCCAGGAGAACCTCCACCCTGTTAACACCAGGAGAACCTCCACCCTGCTAACCCCAGGAGAACCTCACAGTTGACATCCACCCTGTTAGGAGAACCTCAACCCTTTGAACCCCTTTCAAAACCTCTGCATAGTTGCCCTCCACCCTGCTAACTCCAGGAGAACCAGTTAACCTCCACACTGCTAACCAAACTGGGCTCTCACAGCAGTTAGCCAGAAAGTAGACTTTGTCCCTCGATTGCTTGGTCAAAACGATTAAAGTGTGCTGCAGAGAAAGCGGCCAGCGAGAACGAAGGGTAAGAGACAAAGAGAGAGTGAGAGAAAGAGAGAGAGAGATGCGGAAAGATGGATAAAGACGCAAAGATGGAGGACGAGAGCGAAAGAGCAATCGGATAGGGGGAAAGAGAATCATAAGAATGATGAAAAAAAAGACAGAGGGGGCCTGAATGTAGAGAAAGTGAGACAGAGATGGAGAGAATCAGAAAGGGAGAGGCAGGGAGGGATGGAGGACACAGAGAAGGAGAGGCATCAAAAGAAGGAGAAACAGGGAGAAAAAGAGAAAGAGAGAGAGGGAGGGTGAGGAGTAAGTGATGTAAGCTGAAAAGAGATTAACAAGTGCTGGCCTTGTGGAGAGCAGAGCAGCAGCGGCGCTGTGCTACTAATCCTTAATGTCACAGATACACGGGGTGCCGGGCCCTCTCTGTCTCCCTCCGTCTCTCTCTCTCTGTCTCCGTCTCTGTCTCTGTCTCTCTCTCCCTCTCCACTGATGGCAGCCTTGTGATCAGCCAGACACTTTTTGCCTCCGTTTTTCATCCCTTCCACATTCTCTTCTTACAGACGCAGTCAAATCAAGAAACCCCCCCCACTCCCCCCCCCCCCCGAACCGCCGCACCCCCTCCCCTCCTTTGGATTGGGAAGAAAGACGGCAGCGTTGGACGTCTCCGAGATGAAGAGGCGTTGGAACGCAGGAAGGTGGGGGGGGGGGGGGGGCTGTTGAAAGAAAGAGGCTGCATGAAGCCGTGATGGCTCAGCGTATCAGCAGCGCAAGGATGAAAGCAGAAAGCCGGCGAGGACACAGCAGAAGACGAGAAGCAGCTTTCTGTGGATAGTTTGTGTGTGTGTTTGTGTGTGTATGTGTGTTTGTGTGTGTGTGTGTGTGTGTGTGTGTAGGTGTATGTGCGCACAACCCCTCGTGTGTGTGCACAACAGGGTCTTGATGCGACAAGGCGACTCAAACCCTTTTTGAGTTTTTTTGTTACGCTTATTAAAAAAAGTTCCACTTGAGCCTGTTCTATGATAGTTGGCAGCGAAAACAATCTTTATGAATACTTATATCCATTAACATGGGTGTCGTAGCTTATGCAAACTATTTAAATGCCTTTCTTTTTGTTATCTTGTCACAATCCCTCAATCACGTTGATGGTAAACATGGCTATAAACGGGTAAAGCACTAATTGTGTTGAAAGCTTTCTGTCATTACCATAATTATTATGATTATGATTTTATCCAACTATGGTCGGATTCCTGAACCACGGTGATCAAGGGTCTTTGTGTGCTGTGATCCACAGAGGTTCACCGCTAATAAAACACGCTTCCTTTTTTTGCTGCATCCAAATGCCATGCCCCATACTCTGACACAGGAGTGGGAATTAAGGTCAAAGCAATTAGCCAATCAGACAGGAGTTCAGTCTGTCAAGTGGTCAATAGGGGAATTCGGATGTCGCAGGGTCGCGTCCCAGCTAATGCCAGTAGGAAAAACTGACTTGGAAAACTTTTAGCCACAGGATTTGACGCTAAAGCCAGTTAGGCAATTTGGAGAAACTAGGATGAGTAAGATAGATTTTGAAAGTACCCAACCAAAAAGAAAAGCTATTCTCTTCAGGCCTCTCCACCGTCTATGTCAAATATGATCCGGAAAATAGTAATATATGCCATTGTGCGATTATTTTTTTTTCGTAAAATTGTATGTTTTTGCCAGGCTCGGTTTGTGAATTTTCCATTCACTGCTCCAAACTTAAGTCGCATTCTTTGTGTAACTTTACTGTTCACTGACGCCAAGAAGCTACGCTCACGCTCAGTGTTTTAACCACATTTAAAATAAAGGATAGTTGCTCATAATTCAAGATGAAACAGGGGGTTCACTTGCAGTTGAGTAACTAAAGTAAATGGTGTGTTGGGTTGAGATTGTTCTCCTCGTTAAGATGACAATATGCTTTAAGTTATTGCATTATTTACTATATGAGGAGACATCGAATGCTCGGAATCAACAAATATTGATCAGGTTCCTGTATTAGCATGTGGTTGTGTAAAGTTGAAGTCTCATTATGTTGGGATTGTACTTTTGGACTGGGAGTTTCCTCTCCACCACACATTCCTGCCCTGTATATACAGTACTAGAGCCCTCATCCTCCTCATCGTCATCCGCTTATCCGGGGTCGGGTCGCGGGGGGAGCAGCTCAAGCAGGGGGCCCCAGACTTCCCTTTCCCGGGCCACATTGACCAGCTCTGACGGGGGGATCCCGAGGCGTTCCCAGGCCAGTGTTGAGATATAATCTCTCCACCTAGTCCTGGGTCTTCCCCGAGGTCTCCTCCCCACTGGACGTGCCTGAAACACCTCCCAAGGAAGGCTCCCAGTGGGCATCCTTACCAGATGCCCGAACCACCTCAACTGACTCCTTTCTAAGTAAAGGAGCAGCGGCTCTAATCCGAGTTCCTCACGGATGGCTGAGCTTCTCACCCTATCCCTAAGGGAGACGCCAGCCACCCTTCTGAGAAAACTCATCTCGGCCGTACTAGAGCGTATGTGTTAAAAATAAATAAAAATAAATACATCATAATATATAATATATAAGCGTGAACTCCAACTCTAGACTTTTGTTGCAGCAGCAGCAGCAGCCTGTTAGCAGCACTACATCGATCTATTGTCATACAGACAACTCATTTGGTTATTTCCTATACGAGACACCTCTCATACATATAGTCTGAATTAGACACGTACAGTTTTGTTTTCGCTCCTAAACTTATTTCACTTGGCCTTCTTGACACAGTTGACCCATGGTATCACATCGTGACATGAAAGAAAGAAGAATATATAGATGGGTATGAGATTTAATTTATTGGGAAAAAAAAATACCAACATCAATGTTGCTTTAATAGACACTGGGCCCTCTTTTAACGGTCTGAAATGCAAGTGGGAAGCGCCAAACACAAGTAGCTTTGTGGGCAGTTCCATGGCGATGTTGCTATTTTACCGGCGGATAAATGACTCTTGCGCCCGGCGCAAATATAAAAAGGGGTGGTCTGAAGTAGCTTAATTACTCGTAGGTGTGGTTTGGGCGTAACGTGCAATAAACCAATGAGAGTGACATCTCCCATCCCCTTTAAGAACCATGAACGCATTTGAATCTGACAAGTTGATATTTTGACAGCGCGTTTGCAGTCTCCGATGAGACAGATGCATGACCACATGAATTTCAAACTTCAAATGGCTGTTTATAATATTGCCTAATTCACACATGGAATAGCGTTTTCTTCCACAACTTCAAAAATAATGAATCCTCAAATGAATTTCGCCAAAGAAAACTTAACACACATATGATATGCGGTAACTGGTTCTATTTAATGATACACGCAATACATTAACAAACATCGTTTCTTACCAGTATTGCATGCATTATCGTTATTGTGTTCCTAATATGCATGTGTCCCCCCGTTAATATACATTGCCATGGACTGTATTATGCGTTACGTGTTTAGTTTGCGTGTGTTTAAACAGATGGACGCACACACACGCGCCCGCATTCATTAATTATTTTACACATGTACACGCTCGCCCGCATTCATTCATTCTTTTTAACACTCACTCGCGGTAAAACAATGTTTTCTCACGATCGATCAAATACTCATCAATCCTAAAAATAATCGGCTTGTACACGATGTCTGTGTCAAGAAAATACTGCAAATGTCTTTGCTGTACGGTGTTTGCAGATGCATTGATTTAAAAGTTAAACTTATTATCAGCCGTTCTTTCCCAAATAATTTACCAAGAATGTGTGGCTAAGTAGATGAGGGAAGCAAAGTGTGTCTGCGAGGTCCACAAGCAACATTATACATGCACCTTTAAAATAGCATCTGAAAAATGCAACACTGACTTTAAACCAGGTATTTCCTGGTTTGTGGCGGAATTGTTTTCTGAAACTGCAAAATAGCACCAGGGAACTTTGCGCCAGAACAGGCCTCCTACTTTTGCCGAACCGCCCCTTGGGGTGCAAGATCATTCCCTAATTTATCGACGCATGGCGGTGGAGGGAAAAGAACGGTCTTCGCCAGTTGCAAACTACCAACGACACATGCGTCAGTGTAGAAGGTCAATTGCGCTGGATATAAGATAGGGCCCTCAGAGTTCAGGAAACAATTATGGTATTCAGCACCATGGACAGCAGACAATGGTTGATGATGCCTTGCCTGAATAACAGTTGATAACAAAAAGGCTGACTAGTGAAAATGTATTGAAGTTACCCTTCAGATTTGGGACATACTGGCCTACATTGTATACAATACCGAATAGATTTACTGTATATATATATAAACATACGTAGTATTTATAAATAAAATCTAAATACATGGAAAATAAGTACATCATTGATATAAAAGTTATAAAATGGTTACTTGTCAGTATATTGAATTGCATCATTCCACGCTGTTTCATAAGGCCTTCGATATCTTACCTTCACACAAAATGTTTGAGTTCCCCATGACAACAAACCGCTTGTCTTAACACAGCCTGATGCAAATATGCTCCCCCCTAACCCCCAAGGGTAGGCTGCTCAGTGTATCCTAACCCACAGCCAAACTGAAAACCCTCCAGTGTGTAACCTCCAACCATAAAATATTGGGGGCGACTGAGTAAAGAATCTCCAGCCTGAGAGCCCCAGCGCTACACACTAATGTGCCACGCCGAGCAAGCAGCACTGCGCCAAGCTAGCAGTCACTTGGCAGCCAGCGACGCTTAGCTCTTCACACTTGGCCAGTTCGCAATGCACATCTTCCCCGACTGATAACTCTCCACTGAACATGTGGCGGATACATCATAGATGAGACCTCGTTTTGGACCTGGGTCGTGTTCAAAATGTAGTTCAGGCACAGGATGTGAGAGGGGGCAACTTGTCTGTTCTACGGCCAATATTGACAGCAACACCCAAATGTTTCTTTATTTTTACATTTGAGTTTAACATCAGACAGGAACAGGGAAACGGTGCCAACAGTGAGTTAATGAATCAAACTCTATCGGGTGTTATAAATAAAAATGAAAATCTAAGAATTTATCACCGTGAGTGCAATGGAAATATTGAGATGGTAATTATGATATGAATATAGATAAAACAAAGGAACCAACAGCATGTTACACACCAACCCCTGATATCGATCAATTCCTCTCCTCTGTTCATAACAAACAAAGTTTGCGGTCATTCTTTTAGTTTATTGTTCATTGTGGGAACAGAACCCCATAATCAGAGCTTTCCTCCATGCAGTTTGTTTAGATATATTCCCAAAATGCACCGCCATTATAGGTATAAACAGACATTCTTCCCTGCATCTCTCTGCCGACAATTGAGGCGGTCTTAACTGTCAACAACAAGTCAATATTCCGTTCATTTAACGTTCACGTTTTCCATGATGGTTTTGTGTGAATAATAATACCAGTGAAGAAAGGCAGAGAACTGTGCACTGTCTCTATAATACTGACAATAGATTTCTTTCTAAACAAACCCAAGAAGTAATTTTCAACAACAATTTGATTCGTCAGTTTCATAGAGGTTTTCTTTTCACTAAAAATAATCTGCATACTTTTTGAAATGCAGTTGTGTTTGGTGTACTAGCAGAGAAATGTAAAGGGGAAAGAAAGTTGACTGAGCAGACTTCCATCGTTACGGTGGGATATCTCTTTGAGTTAGGACAAGATTTACTTGCATAACTGGCCCAGTGGTACAAATATTGAAATTCTAAAAGGCACTTTTAATGGATAAGTGTAATGGCCCGTTTGTTTTAAACCAGCCCTGAATAATAATGAGCACAGGGGCCGCCAAACTGATTAAATCCTCCAAGTGATGCGAGCCCTAGATGAGGCACAAAAGATGATTATTTTAATGTGTTTGATTATGTAATATGCCTCTGTATATAATTAGACTTTCTTAACTTTAAGCTTGTTTTTTTGGCGACACAAAATGCAGGTTGCATCTTAATCCTATTTGTTTATTTCTCAATAGTCAATAGGCAATCAGGCTGAAAGTACAGATTTGTAATGGCTTGCATGGCTGTAACACAGTTTGTTGACCAGTCCTTGACTCGAGTCTCATGGGTCCTTGTCCGGCGACCCCTGCTCTGATCTCCAACCTCCCGGGATAGAAAAGAAAAGCAGAGAAAATATCCAGGTTGAGTACCAATCAAAGTGATTGTTAGAGCTCAAGAGAACCAATTCCGTCAAGCATTCAATGGCGTGCCACCGGGACGGTGCAAACATAACCACCGACTGGCTCGCTGTGTGTGCGAACACGTCATGTGCAACTGCACGCATTCCACGTGCACTCGCTGTTTAACTCAAATTGTATCCAATGAGGAACATTTAACATCGCCCTGGAATAACCCCCTGCGAGCTCATCGGTGAGCACTTCGTTGTCACAAGGCCAAGTGCACAAATTATTTCACGCCGTTAGGCTACAGTTGTTGATGCATCCACTTTGTTGCCTTCTCTTTTTGTTGCCATTTAATGTGATCATCAGAGATTGCAGCAGGGCCCCCGGTGAAATGGGCGTGAGCAGGCTGCGCCTGAACTGATTTGTATGCGAGTGCCTTGGCGAGTGCATTTGACGGTTTATTAGGAGTCAGAAACTGTTTGCCGAGAGGTGAGGAGAAGGAGGGACAGAGAGGGAAAGGGAGGGAGAGGGAGAAGGAGGGAAAGAGAGGGAGAGGGAGCAAGCAGGCAGGGCCGAGAGAGAAATGGAGAATGAGCAGAAAGGAGAGAGAGAGAGAGAGAGAGAGAGAGAGAGAGAGAGAGAGAGAGAGAGAGAGAGAGAGAGAGAGAGAGAGAGAGAGAGAAATTAAATCCAGAAAGAGAGCCAAAAAGACGGAGCGAGTGACAGAAGTGCTTTTCCCTTCATTATCATTAGAAGCAGTGTGTGATATGCTGTGGATTGTCCAATGGAGCATGTAATGGAGGCTGGCTGTACCTTCAACCCGGGCAGCCCAGAGCGACAGGGAACCTGGTATAAGGTAGTGTAGTTCATGGCGGGGAAGTTGCAGGTTGTGTGAGTGGATCCCGTTTAATATGCCACACGCTCCAGTGATCTGCTCACCTCGATGTTAGTGGATACAAGCCAACACCGAGTCCGCTTACCGCACCTCTGAACAGAAGGTCAAGACTGTTGAAGTTAAAGTGTACAGATCGAGTGATTTCTTTCTGTTTTCTTTTTTCCTTTTTTTTTTTACAGCCATAGCCTCGAAACGATAACGGACCATAGCATACATGTAATGGGAACATAAGCAGGCAGCTCGGCAAGCAATCAGGTGACCTCACATGTATCTGTGCTCACTCACTCAGATATTGGTGCGATCGGGCACAGCGCCTCCATGGAGCACACTGACCTGCCACTGTGTCTGGGCTTCCTGGAAACTTGAAGAGATTGTGGTGGAATGGAAAATGGTTTCCATGGCACCGTGATATGTGCTATATGGAACTGTAACTGGGGCACAACTAAGTGACACTTATGTGTTTATTATTAAATCCTCTGTGATCAATGGCTTTTACGGGGATATAATTGTTCATTTTATTTTATTTTTATTTTATTTTTTTCACCAGCTCTGGTAAAGGACTATACCACACGTGGCTTTGATAAATGTGATTCTGACTATTTTGAGTCTCTCACAATGGCGTCTTGTAACAAAGAAAAGGTCATGCCAAATGTCATCTCTTTCTGTCACACTTGGCCCAGCTGGGTCAATATTACCTCTGACACAAAAGTTACAACATACAGCTTTCTGTCTGTTATTATAGTCCATGTCTTAGTATAGTCAGTGGAACAGCCTACCAGAGGCACTCCCAAGTTCTCCCAATTTGCCAATATGAATAGTAAAAATCAAACAACATACAGTTTTAGTTTAGTTTCCTTCTAATAGAGTAGTAAGTCTACCTCTCAAAGTTATCTCTGCAATACCTTTGAGAGTTTTTATTGATATTGCCATATTCATTGCTCTTGTGGATTTTTTTTCCTTGTTAGTACTGCAGTTTTTGCACTTAAAGCGCAATATATTTGACTGACTGTAAGAGATGGATTGATTGTGTACAGTGAGCACAGCACAGTTCCATATAATACGTTAATGTAGTAATACAATGGAAAGTATTGTATTTGTCCCACATATAATTCACAGGCACAGGCCCTGTTTGTCGAGCGACCTTATTCTCTTAGGAAGGAAAACTAATTTGCATCAGTGTCTGCTTTGATGTGGATGCTGATTGATGAGGCTCTCTTTGAATCACATTGTCTGTCTAGACCAGACAAGAATTTCATAATGAGTTGATTTGTGGCCTTGCAAATCCCTGTATTGTGTAGAGAGCACTTCAAAGTTGTTCCAGTGAATGCACAAATGAGCACAGGAAATGACTCTGCCCAGTAGATAAAGGCCAAAGAATGAATGCCAAAATATCCAAGATAAATAAATAACTACCGATAAATACACCTAATAAATACAATAATTCTAAATATATTCACCATGAATATTCAATCATTTCTAAAAGACGGTTTTAATCACCTACATTTGTGTTGTTCTGTTTGACATCAAATCATTGTCTTTGCCACATTATATTGATTCAGACCGAAGGAAATTAAGCTGAAACTAACTTTCAAACCATAAGAAAACACAGAAATGAACAATATCATCGCATGAGGTACTGAACAAAGTTTTATTCAGCCAAAGGGGCTTCACTCTGTTTGTCATTCAAACTGTTGCATTGGCAACAGAAGGACTGATTCAGAAGGCAGTGAAATAGTTCCAAACAACCTAAAAAACCTAAACAAAACAAAGATAGTGTAGGCCTATATCGTGGCCCGATCTCGTACAGAGTCGCATCTCGTAAGCTGCTGGGGAGCTGTGAGAGCGTTGCTGGCTGGCGGCGATGAAGACACACACACACACGCGTGTGATTCTGTGTGTTTGTCTGTGTGAGGATTAAATGCAACGTGATGGAGACATCGATAAATAAGAAGTGTGATGTGAGATGAGATGAGAGAATTGATTGGAAAACAAGCTGCGGGCGGCAGCGGCTGGTACAGATTACTGCCTCACCCCACGGAGCGATGGGACAGTGAGATGGCCATTTCTGGAGTTAATAAACTGCCCCGGAATTGATGTTCTGCTCGCGAAATAGCTAATCAACAACACAGCCAAACTATTATCGCTGGACTGGCGGCCCAAGATGTCCACCTGTCACGCTGTCTGGCCGTGAAACCACATCTATTCGCACATACACACACATGTATACAATCGTGAGCACAGACACAAACACACACACACCTACACACACACACACACACACACACACACACACACACACACACACACACACAATCATCATGGCTACATGTGGTGCACCCATGTTTATTTACACATACAAGCTCACACACAATGTTTTTCACACACGACAACAGACCGAAAGACCACCTGGCAACAGCTCTCTCTCTCTCTCTCCTTCATCTCTCTCTCTCTCTCTCTCTCTCTCTCTCTCTCTCTCTCTCTCTCTCTCTCCCTGTCTCTCACCCTGCCACATTCTCTCACACAAACACACACGCACGCCCACACACACACCCTGCACACTCTCTCACCCACACGCGCACACACACACACACACACACACACACACACACACACACACACACACACACACACACACACACACACACACACACACACACACACACACACACACACAAACACACACACACACAGACACACAAACACAAAGACAGGGAAAGTTATACAGAACATTTTAAATTAGAAACCCAGTAGCGTTCTCAACAAACCGATGGTACATGAGCTCCCAGGAACATCTGTGGGGTGTTCACATCCCAGGTTCATTATGCAATCTGGAAACCACACAGGACCACGCACACACACACACAGACACACACACACACACACACACACACACACACACACACACACACACACACACACACACACACACACACACACACACACACACACACACACACACACACACACACACACACACACACACACTGAATGTTCCCCACACAGTGAAGTGGCACTCAAAACACACGTAATTACCACCTGCCTAATCAAAAGCTTTTTACTGAGTCCACTCATTTGGAGCAAATTTGGAGTCTTTCAGCTGTGATTGATCGCAAATTATAGCTTAAAGTTTGAAAAGTGGGTTACCGGTTAGGTGTTAACTTAGAAAACATGCTTTTATAATGTGTTCTTTATCTTCACGCACATATACTTACACACACTCACACACACACACACACACGTGTGCACCTTAATGATCCCCCCTTACCCCTCCTGACTTACGCATTTATTGTATGTTGTATGTCCTGGCACTTAATATAAGCACTTAATGTATGTTGTATGTCCTTCCTTGCACTTAAAAATAGTAAATAACATGGTGAGGCATCTTATCCTTGCTATCTTTGTTGTATACAGGGAATGGGTTAACCTAACAATTGTTGGTGCTTAGCACTCGGTACTATATGAACATCCTTACTGTACAGTAAGTGGTTAGTGCGGTCCCCCCTTCACTGTAAAGCGTCTTTGAGTGTCTAGAAAAGTGCTATATGGATTCAATCCATTATTATTATTATTACAGCCATATATTGTTTCTCATTCTTAGGACAAATGTACTTATTGTAACTCACTTTGGATAAAAGCTTCTGCTAAATGACTTAAATGTAAAATGTAATGTTATGACATCTAACAAGGACCGCAATGGGAAAGTTTCTATGACGTTTTTGTGTTATCCTTGATGCCCTTTTAAGTGTGTTTGTGTACTGGTGTTTCAAACATGTTGTTGTCCTTTCAAAGTCGTTTGTCTAATAAAATACACTATCAAAGAAGCATTATATGGAAGGTTTCATGGACAAGCTTCTCAATAATAGTGAATGGCATTCAACTTGATATAATAGATACCTCAATACACATACATTACACACATAATATACTTATTACATCCTATTCATTGATAGTGAAGTGTTTGTTGATGTGTGTATCCATGAAAACATCCATACATGCATATAAGTAAATAAATATACATTGTCTACATTCATAATGATACCATATACTGTATATACAGTACTCTTAAACATAACCATCAACTCTTACCCATAAGTATTCTCCATAAAAAAAAAAAATCTTGCCATAAATGACTGGATAATGTAATTCGCGAAAGAAGGCTTTTGAAAGCATCATCCAAAGCAGAAATAAAATAAAATCAGAGTGAATCGGAAATGGTTGATCTAATCACACATTTGAAAAGCAGAGCGGAGACTGTCATTTTCTCACCGGGGCTCCATCACTTGAACTTGCGATCGAGTGACTAACTGTCTTTGAGAAGTTAGACAAGAAGAGCCCAGATGTTTGATGCCAAGCAATCTTAATCTCTCCATCGTATATTTAACCACAAAGTCTTGTCGGCGCGATGCCCTCTGAAATTGTTGTCCTGAAGAAGAAGTTTAAATAATTGTGCAGATATTTATTTTGCTCTTTCTTCCTCTCTGTCATTTTGAGATCAAAGACGACACGCAGGCAAGAAATTCATTAAAACTTTTACTGGAGAAATGTTTAATCGTGCTTCCATGGTTATTAAACAACAATGAAGAGAAAGATTTGGGATAAACGCTGCAATGTGCTGAAGGGAGATTTAAAGCTTGGGTGGTTTCTTTTTTTGAATTTTCAATCACATATCACAGACAGGGGTCAAATTCAATCAGCCTTGATACTCCTTAAAGGGAGAAAAGAAGCTTGCTCAAAATTAATACTATTATTATTTTTCATAATTAGGATAATTTTTTCCAAAGGATTCAATATGGCAAGGATTTATATTGGTCTGTAAAATATAAAAAGTCTTGCCTATGGGTTCTAGAATGGTAAATTGTAAAAGATAGTTAATTGGGTTTGAAGTTTGAATACCCGTTGGTGACAAACAAATCTTAAATTTGAAAAACTAAAACTGTACACGTAAGAAAAGATGTCTTTACTTTTAGAACAGTACGTCTTCTCTAGACTTAGAGCTCACACTAGTAGATAACGGAAATGCATTAGCCCGACATACTCAGTACTCTAATAGTCAGACTGTAACTTCTCTCCCTCCTTCACAGCAAATAATATTCAAAAAGGGTTGTGTTAATCACTCTATCATCTACTCTATCATCCAACCTGTTCTCGGGCAGACAAGCTCCGTCTGGTGGTGGACGGACGTAATAAAGACACACAGCAGCCTACGGGCCATAGGCAAAGGTCAGGAACTATACGGAGACAAAGAGAATCAAATTAGCTTTATTTACTAAGGGACCCCTGTGACTCTGGTCGACTCTGGATCTAAATCAAAGGCAGCCCATGACATGATGTATTTGATTTCAAGGTTGTTTTATCGTGGGGGGCCTAAGTAGTCCGTCCCCCTTGGGGGGTCAACTGTTGCCTTTGATGTGATGTTGCACAACGTCGGCCCTCCTATCTGCCTCTTCCTGCTACCGTGAGAGAAAGGACAAAAAAGGTTGCGGAGAGGACAGGAACAGACACACACACACACACACACACACACACACACACACACACACACACACACACACACACACACACACACACACACACACACACACACACACACACACACACACACACACACACACACACACACACACACACACACAAACCAGATTGTACCAGATAATATATTGCACATCTGCATCTGGCTTGGTTATTTACTGTGTAGTAGATGCTTTTATCCAAAAGCGATCCACTTTTATCCAATCTGACAGTGAACTCAGATGTATATCCTTCAGGATCAGGTAGGGGTTAGATATCTTGCCCAACATTTTTTCTCGAAGTGCGGCCGTTGGCGGTCCGCAGAATCATTCCTGGCAGCCTGCAATGACATACAGATGTAAGTTATAATTTTTTTTTCTTTTAAAAAACCTTTATTTTTTTATTATTATATCAATATTAATTTAAACAAAAATAAATAAATATATAGAGAAAAGACGACTCTCTAGCTTTCAATTAAATCCTATTACATTTGTTAGTTTTAATCCGACTGTAAATTACTTTGAAAGGATAAAGCTCAGTTTCGTGATTTAGACCTCACTTGACCTCACTCCCAGAGGTCCATGGTGCAATGTTGTTTTTCACCAATGGGATGCTGACGGCGTTTCCTGCCAATTTTTTTTTCATTTGGCGGCCCTCAGACTAATTTTCGGTTCCTGAATTAGCCCTCAGCTGTCAAAACTTTGACAACCTCTGGACTACAGGAATGAGCAGACATTGGGGAGTTAAAGAATGCTTCATACAGTTGCTGCTTTTACTTTGATGCCTTCATATATAGTCAGACCTGACACCAACCCCGCACGACACCTTCTTCCAGCCTCATCCCACTGACTCCCCCACCACCAGCCACCATATTTAATATGGTCTATGTTTTGACTTTGATTCCTACGCATCAGAATGAGTGTTGAAAACGGTGGGTAGAATGGTTTGCTGCTTCTTCCTTGCTTGGAATTTTATTTCAGGTGTTTTCTGTTCAATAACTTTAACATGAATATTCAATGTTATTTAGATTCATATCAAAAGACAGATGAGACAAATGTCCATACATTGTTATGCAGACATTTCTTTCCTTATGTGGAAATAGTTCTTGGCCTTACCTTATTGTGTAGAAATTAACCCTACAGTATATTAACTCTCACTTGTACCCCAGGAAATCCTTTCTAAATGTTGGAAACCTGCCTTGATTCCTCCATTTTTGGGAAAATAACAATAAATAAAGATTATGATAGCCTTTTGAGGTAAGTATGGATTCATAGAATAAGGTATTATTTATATGGAAGATGAAGATCAGGCTTGTTTGGACTGCACCGACTGGGTTGTGTTCAGGTCTGCCACCAACTGTCTGGATGACTACACAGAGGCTGTGACGTCATACATCAGCTTCTGTGAAGACTGTTGTATTCCATCACGCACCAGGGTGAGTTATAACAACGACAAACTCTGGTTCACAGCCAAACTCAGGATGCAAAACGAGGAGGCGTTTAGGAGTGGGGACAGAGAAAGGTTTATAGAGTTGAAGTACACGTTTAGCAAGGCGGTGCGTGAAGCTAAACGTCAGTACTCTGAGAAGCTCCAACATCAGTTCTCAGCCAAAGACTCTAGATCTGTTTGGAAGGGGCACAAGCAGATCACCAACTACAAACCAACCCCCCCTCGCTACATCAACAACCTGCGCCTTGCAAATGAGCTAAATGTGTTCTACTGTCGCTTTGATAGACAAAGGGACAGACCTGACACCATCCCCCACGACACCTTCTTCCAGCCTTCTCCCACTGACTCCCCCACCACCTGCTCTACAGGACCTCCACACCTTCATACCTCTGTGTCCCTCACCTCCCCCACCACAGTGACGACTCTCTGCCTGCTGGAGTGGGACGTCCACAGGCTCTTTAAGAGTCAGAACCCCCACAAAGCAGCCGGCCCTGACTGTCTCTCCATCCACCCTGAAGCACTGCGCCGACCAGCTGTCTCCAGTGTTCACGGACATCTTCAACTCCTCGCTGGAGTCCTGTCACGTGCCAGCCTGCTTCAAAGCCTCCACCATCATCCCTGCCCACAAAAAACCAAGGACCACAGGACTCAATGACTAAAGACCCGTCGCCCTGACCTCTGTGGTCATGAAGTAATTTGAGCGCCTTGTGCTGCCCCACCTGAAAGCCTTAACCGACCCACTCCTGCATTTGAGCGCCTTGTGCTGCCCCACCTGAAAGCCTTAACCGACCCCCTGCAGTTCGCCTACAGAGCCAACAGGTCAGATCACCAACTACAAACCAACCCCTCCTCGCTACATCAACAACCTGCGCCTTGCAAATTAGCTAAATGTGTTCTACTGTCACTTTGATAGACAAAGGGACAGACCTGACACCATCCCCCACGACACCTTCTTCCAGCTTCATCCCACCTACTCCCCCACCACCAGGGGCTCATCGGGCTCATCTCTGGCGGGGATGAGTCCACCTACAGGTGGGAGATTGACCATCTGGTGACCTGGTGCACCATGCAGCCAGAACAACCTGGAGCTTAACGCTTTAAAAACAGTGGAGATTATTGTGGATTACAGGAAGAACCCTGCCCCATCCACCCCCATCATCCTGTGTGGCTCCCCAGTCGACTCTGTGGAGTCCTGCCGCTTCCTGGGCACCATCATCACCCGGGACCTAAAATGGGAGCTCAACATCAGGTCCCACACCAAAAAAGGCTGGCAGAGGATGTTCTTCCTGCGCCAGCTGAAGAAGCTCAACCTGCCAAAGATTATGTTGGTGCACTTCCACACTGCCATCATTGAGTCTATCCTCACCTGTTAGGCTTTCAGTAGAAAAGGATCCAATCGCAGACAGAAGGCTTGGTTTCAAAAAACTTTCTCTGAGTTTATTCCCAGCAAGGCACAGGTAACATACAGGCACGATCCGACAGAGACTGAATGGGCACACTGAGCTTAAGTAGCCACAAACCAATCAACACACATTAGCAACAGGTGTGTTCACAAACCCAGGGGATCTCAGCAATTCAAAGAAAAGCAGGAAGTAGCGGGGTGGAGTCGAAAGTACATTGCAATCCAAAACAAACCGAAAAGCACATGACACCACCAACTGACCTACAAAATGTAAATAAAAAATAAAAAACACATGTTGCTGAAAAAACAGGAACTTAAATATCAGGATCGCCTACGGACGCCTCCTGGCGTCATAACTTGGGGAACTGGATGTTTCTCTAGAAAGTCTTTAATGAGCGAACGGTCAAGAATGTCATGACCTGGAACCCAGCACCTCTCTTCTGGACTGTAGCCCTCCCAGTCCACTAGGAACTGGAGGCCGCGGCCCCGGCGACAAACCTCTAAGAGCAGGTGAACAGTGAAGGTCTCAGAGCCATCAATGATTCGTGGTGGAGGAGGGGGCTTGGGGGCGGGGCAGAGCTGGCTCAAGACAAAGGGCTTAACCCTGGAAACATGGAAGGTGGGATGGATGCGGCGGAGGTTGGGGGGAAGCTTTAGACGGACAGCAGCGGGGCCAATAATTCTCTCAATGGGGTAAGGACCAATGAAGCGGGGTGTGAGTTTCCGAGACTCCACCCTGAGTGGAATGTCCCGGGTCGACAGCCAGACACGCTGTCCCACACGATAGGGAGGAGCCTTAGAGCGACGGCGATCTGCCTGACTCTTCATCTTGACCGAGGCACGCTGCAGAGCTGTCCGTGTGCTTCTCCATGTCTGCCGGCAACGGCGGACCAAGGCCTGGGCTGAAGGCACGCTGACCTCTACCTCCTGAGCAGGGAATAGGGGGGGCTGGTAGCCGAGACAGCATTCAAAAGGGGAGAGGCCTGAGGAGGCAGATGGGAGGGAATTAATTGAATACTCAACCCAAGATAGCTGGGAGCTCCAGGAGAACGGTCTCTCAGCTGCCATGCAACGCAAAGTAGTCTCAAGTTGTTGGTTTGCCCGCTCCGTCCGGCCATTGCTTTGAGGATGGTACCCTGAGGACAAACTGACAGAAGCACCAATGAGAGTGCAGAAGGCTTTCCAGAAGTGAGACGTGAACTGTGGGCCTCTGTCGGAAACTACATCCACAGGCAATCCATGGTACTTGAACACATGTAAAATGACTAAGCTTGCAGTCTTCTTGGCAGAGGGGATTTTGGGTAATGGAACAAGATGTACTGATTTGGAAAATCGATCAACAACTGTGAGAATAATTGTGTTACCATCAGAAGGTGGGAGGCCAGTAACGAAATCCAGAGCAATGTGAGACCAGGGTCTCTTGGGGATGGGTAGGGGCTGCAACAGGCCGGAAGAGGGTTGCGTGGGGTTCTTACTCTGTGCACAGACAGAACAGGCAGAGACAAAGGCACGATCATCACCTCCAATGGTAGGCCACGAAAATCTCCGGCGGATGAAGGCTTGGGTGCTCCTAGCTCCAGGATGGCAGGAGAGCTGGGAAGAATGACCCCACTGCAAGACCTGGGAACGGAGGGGCACAGGGACAAACAGGCGGTTGACAGGGCACTGACTGGGTGAAGCATTGTCCGGTTGGGCGGAGGGCACCAGCGACTCTATGTCCCACTGGACTGCCCCAACAATACAGTGACCAGGAAGGATATTCCTCGGGTCCTCTGGGCTACTTGAGGTGGGGAAGATGCGGGAGAGGGCATCTGGTTTGCCATTCTTTGATCCGGGACGGAAAGACAGGGTGAAGTTGAATCGGGAAAATAAAAGGCACCAGCGGGCTTGGCGGGAATTCAGACGTTTTGCTGTGCGGATGTATTCAAGGTTCTTATGATCAGTCCAAACCAGAAAAGGAACACTAAACCCCTCTAGCCAATGGCGCCACTCCTCTAGAGCCAACTTAACAGCTAGCAATTCTCAATTGCCAACATCATAGTAGTGCTCCGATGGAGTGAGTCGATGGGAGAAAAAGGCACAAGGGTGTACCTTCTCATCCTTGGCTGAACGCTGGGAAAGAATGGCTCCAACACCCACATCTGACCCACTTCCACGATGAACTGTCGGTTGGGGTCAGGCTGTGTCAGGATGGGGGCAGAGGTAAACCGCCTCTTGAGATCTTGAAAAGCTCTCTCCGCAGCAGGTGACCAGACAAACTGAACTGATGTCGAGGTAAGGGCAGTGAGAGGGGCAGCCAACCCGCTGTAGTTTCTGATAAACCGCCGATAGAAATGAGCAAATCCCAGAAAGCGTTGCATCTCACGGCGCGTTGTCGGTTGGGGCCAGTCAATGACTGCTCTCACCTTCTGTTTATCCATCTCAATGGCCCCGGCAGAGATAACAAACCCCAGGAAGGGAACAGAGTTGTGGTGGAACTCACACTTCTCTACCTTAACATAGAGTTGATTCTCCAGGAGGCGCTGGGGAACCTGGCGGACATGGTGAACATGGTCAGTAGGTGAAAAAAAAAATCTAAATGTCATCTATATAGACAAAAACAAACTTATTTAACATGTCTCTGAGGATTTCATTAACTAGTGCCTGGAAAACAGCCGGGGCATTGGTGAGGCCAAATGGCATGACGAGGTACTCATAATGACCGGTTGGGGTATTGAACGCGGTCTTCCATTCATCCCCCTCGCGAATCCGAACCAGGT
Source organism: Gadus morhua (assembly GCF_902167405.1). NCBI lineage: Eukaryota > Metazoa > Chordata > Actinopteri > Gadiformes > Gadidae > Gadus > Gadus morhua. The sequence continues at coordinate 19,231,488 of NC_044067.1, read as the reverse complement.
GGTAAGCACTCCGGAGGTCCAGTTTGGAGAAGATGGTTGACCCATGGAGTAGCTCGAATGCGGAAGACATGAGGGGAAGAGGGTACCGGTCCTTGACAGTGATGTCATTGAGACCACGATAATCAATACAGGGACGAAGAGAGCCATCCTTCTTAGCAACGAAAAATAATATTTCCCCCGCAGGGGAGGATAAGGGGCGAATTATGCCGTTAGTCAATGACTCCTGAATATACTTCCCCATGGACCCATATTCAGGTCGGGAGAGGGAGTAGAGTCGGCCCCTGGGTGGCGCCTTACCCGGCAGGAGTTTGATACCACAATCATAGGGGCGATGAGGGGGAAGGGCAACGGCGCGGAATTTACTAAACACGTCTTTGAGGTCCATGTACACAGAGGGAACGGCAGACAAATCAGGGAATTCACCAGGGGAATACACCACGGCAGGGACAGGGAAATGAGCCTGGCAAAGGCAGAGTGACAAACAGGAAGGGCTCCAGCCCAGAACCTTGTTGCTGACCCAGTCAATGTGAGGGTTATGTTTCCTCAACCAGGGACGACCAAGGACTAAGGGAGCGTGAGGGGACTCAATAATGTGGAGCTGGATCTGTTCACGATGGTTGCCAGAAACTAGAAGAGACACATGGGTTATATCAGCAAGCTTCCTACCGTTCAAGGCATTGGCCACTAGGGGTGCATCTAAAGGAAGAATCTGCAGTCTCAATTGAAGAGCTAGTTTAGTGCCAATGAAATTCTCATCAGCCCCAGAGTCAATGAGAACGGTGAGTGGTTGCTGCTGACCAGCCCAATCTATTGTAGCAGGAAGCAGGATCGAGGAGGACTTGAAAAGGGTAGAGCTCACCAGTACTCCTCGTTTCACTGATGAGCACCTCCTTTTGATGGACAAGAGACGGAGAAGTGGCCAGACTGACCACAATACAGGCACAAATTGCCATAGAGTCTCCGCTGCTTCTCTGTTGCTGTGAGGTGATAGCGGTTAATCTGCATTGGCTCTGGAGGTGTGGATGAGGTGGATGGCAGGGCTGGCCAGGCCGGATGAGGAGCTGCTCCTTCACCTGGTGCTCCACCAAGGCTTCTGGGAGATCTCCACTTGCGGCGCTGCTGCAGTCGGGAGTCCACGCGGATGGCCAGGTCAACCAGAGCATCGAAGCTGGCGGGGGGTTCCTGGTTAATCACTTCATCCTTTATGGTCTCTGAGAAACCATTGAAAAAAATGTCGAACTGAGCGTCTGTATTCAATCCACTAGAAGAAGCCAGAGTCCGGAAATCTATGGCATAGTCCGACACAGAGCGGATTCCCTGGCGGATATGCAGCATCTCCCGTGCCGCCTCTCTGCCGTGTTTGGAACGATCAAACACCTTCTTCATCTCTTCAGAGAATGTGGAGAAGAGGTTGCAGAAGGTCTCCCTGGCTGCCCGGACTGCTGTGCCCCACTCTCTAGCTCGGCCGGACAACTTTGTAATGACATACGCCACTCTTGCTTGGTCAGTAGGGAAAGCTGACGGTTGTAGTTGGAAGATTAGTTTGCATTGGGCTAGGAAAGAACGACAGGTACCTGGCTCCCCTGAATAGTGTTCGGGAGGGGGCAGACGGGGCTCTGAGACTGAAGGATTGGGCCGTGGTACGACAGGGGCCAGAGGAGCTGCTGCTGGAGGGGCCCTTGAGACTTGGAGTTGTTGATTCTTGGCTGCGAGATCAGTAAGCCCATTTGAGATGGCCGTTACTGTTCTCCCAATCTCCTCCAGTTGCTGCTGTTGTCTCCCCAGAGTGACACCATGGTGTTCGCAGACCGCCTTCCACTGGCTGAGTTCTGCTGGATCCATGCTGGTCGGATCGTACTGTTAGGCTTTCAGTAGAAAAGGATCCAATCGCAGACAGAAGGCTTGGTTTCAAAAAACTTTCTCTGAGTTTATTCCCAGCAAGGCACAGGTAACATACAGGCACGATCCGACAGAGACTGAATGGGCACACTGAGCTTAAGTAGCCACAAACCAATTACAGGGTTTTTTCTAAACAAGGGAACAGGGGCGCTGCGCCCCGATACTCCCGGCGTGCGCCATCCTACCGAAATGCCGACTGAACCTGTCAGACTTGGATCTGTACTTACATGCTGCTGTACAACATACACTATTTCTCAAAACGATCTTTTCTCCGCGAAAATATCCCAACACCACCACCTGACAATGTGTCTGATCCTCAAATTAACTTATAATTACTCCAAAAATATTCCGATCTGAATTGGAGTTTCCCAGACCGAGTCGACATGCTAACGTTAAAGTTATTAGCAGCTAGCTAGCTAGCTACTATGTATTTGAATGGGTTTTTGGTCTAGGCGCTAAGATGCTAAGCAAGTATACAAGCAAGTATACAAGACCATTCCAGTTCTCTCTGCACAAAGCGGTTTCAATGAACGACAGAAATAAACAAATGCTGAGTGTTGATCAAGAGTTTTGCGAGAGCAATTTAAGGTTGCAATGCTTGTCCCAAATATGGCAGGCTTCATTCAGTGATTGAAACAAATATTGAAGTTTTACAGTATAGAACCTACATTGAACCCATTTCCTTTACTTGGCATGAAACGGCAAATAATCAAACCAGTCCATTTAAGCGTGTGAAGTCTATTTTATTCATGCAATATACAGTCACTACAGTAGCGACTAGTAATGTTTCTGTTAACGTTGAATAACATGAGGCACACATTGTTACACAATTCTACGATTCTGGTGTATATACTACTGTACCACAATACCTCGGTTCCAGTGCTTCACAACTAGTTGTTGAATGGTAAGCTAACTCTAGCAAACATTACTAGCTGTAGGCTCAACCTGTTTGACGCATGAGAAGCGTGTAACAGCGAGCGACCAAGTGACGTGTCTTTTTTTTTTAAATCTTTTTATTATAATAATTGCAATACAATATACACAAACATACTGACAAGTGCTCATCACATCAGCCAAAAAACAACAATAAATAAATAATATGATAAAATGTAATGACGTGACACTGGCGCGAACTACAAGTCAACCGTTAGACGCATAGACTAGATAGACTAGATAGAATAAAGTACCGTTAGACGATTAGTTTATAACGCGAAAACATGTCATCCCACGGAACGAAACGAAAGGCCAAAGAGTGTCCGGGGCAGAGGAAGATGACATTCCGGTTCACAAGGCTGACTGTGAAAGGGCCTTCTCCACCCTCAAAAGGGTGAAGACAAGGCTAAGGTCTACCATGACTAACGCTACCCTGAACCACCTCCTCAGGATCAGTATTGAGGGGCCTGCAATTGATCAATTTGATTTTGACAAGGCAGTGAGCCGTTGGGGCAGTCTCAGGAACAGACGGCTGCTGTTGTGATTTGTCCTACTTAATAAAAGTTTAGCCAATATTTTTGAAATTTGTCGTGTTTATTCTAAGTCTACCAAAAGTTGATAGTATTTTAGTTTTTCAGGATGACCACAAGAGCTAGAATTTCTCTCTAAGATAGCCTCAGAATGTACCATTTAATCATTATTTTTTCAAAGGCTTCGCGCCGTGGAAGGGGGAGACCCCCCTTCCACACCATCCCCCGCCTCGCTCGCGTTGCTCCCTCGGCTTTGCGCAGGGGTCTGCTCCCTGCTACTTTTTTTTCTAGAAAAACCCCTGAATTAACACACATTAGCAACAGGTGTGTTCACAAACCCAGGGGATCTCAGCAATTCAAAGAAAAGCAGGAAGTAGCGGGGTGGAGTCGAAAGTACATTGCAATCCAAAATAAACAGAAAAGCACATGACACCACCAACTGACCTACAAAATGTAAATAAAAAATAAAAAACACATGTTGCTGAAAAAACAGGATCCCTTACATCACCTCAGCCATCACTGTCTGGTACACTGCTGCTACGGCTAAGGACAAGAGCAGACTGCAGCGTATCATACGCTCTGCGGAGAAGGTGATTGGCTGCAACCTTCCATCCCTCCAGGACCAGCACAGCTCCAGGGCTTTGAGGCGTGCAGGCAGGATTATGGCCGAACCCTCCCATCCTGGTCACAGTCTATTTGGAACTCTCCCCTCTGGCAGGAGGCTGCGGTCCATCAGGACCAAAACCTCTCGCCACTTGAACAGTTTCTTCCCCTCTTCAGTTGGGTTCCTTGGGCCTAAAAAAAAAAAAAGTTTGGGTCCTGTTGGTTGTCAGTTGAGGTCATGGGTAGGTAGGGAATTTATTTTATTTTTTTATTTTATTTTTTCCAGCGGCAGCGAATGATAGGTAGGTTGTTTTCATTTAAAAACGAGAAAATTCGCTCATCCTTGTACAGAATGAAGAGGTGCTGCACAAAAACGTAATTGCAGTTTGCATCAAAAAAAATTAGTTTTTTTTTTTTTTTTTTTAAAGCTCATAAAATAATTTGGGTCGCACATAAAGTGACAGGGTCGGTCGGAAACCAACCGGAACCAAACTAAATTTCTTTTTAGGCCTTAACAGGTCCCAGGACCACTGACTGACACTGACTCGGGCACTCATGCCCATCACCAATTTGTAAATTCTTATATATTTTTAAGTATCTTTTACACTAGTTTTTATTTTATTCTATTTTATCCTATTTTTAATTGATCACTTATGTCCCTGCTTGTTTATATTGTGTTATAGATATATATCACTTTTCATTGTTCATTGTTATTGTCTTAATGTATGCACCTTATTCACCAAGCCAAATTCCTGGTTGGTGTAAAACCCTTCTTGGTATTTAAATCCTTTCTGATTCTGATTCTGAAGACGATAAAGAGTATATTACATAATTTTCTGTTGAACGTGAATATGCTGCATTTGTTATGTTAAAGGAACCCACAATCATGTAATGTAGGCCTATTGGTTTAAATTGAATTTGACAAGATATAGATAGATATTCTTTTTATACAGATCTTCGTGTAAGTATGGGCGGACCATAGATATGATGGCACCGGGCCCGTAATGACCTACTGACCCGCCTGTGAACAAGCCATTTCTTATGAAAAGGAGGGCACCGACTTGGCCTTTGTTATTTGGCTGTCCTCCGAAATGACTGAAGAACGATCGGAACAAGAAGGGCATAAACTCACAGTGCTTCAGCGTGCCGTCGCTACCGCGGCGTGTTACTGTGGCCGCGGGCTAGGCTCAGTGCGTTCTTCTCTGTCTGCATACGGCCGCAGTCAAAGTCGTGCGCTCTGCACGTTTCTAAAGAGCTGGGGGCCGCACATCACAAGAACGATTATATACAAGCTTGAAACACAAAATAAACTAATATTGTCCACCGGTCGGTTTGGGCTGAAATAGAACGGCGGTCTGGAATCTTCCTGAATCTCATGAATACCTGCACTTCCCCTGCATGTATGTTTGTATTCAGAGTACACAGAGCTTTGTGGAAATGGATTCAGGTCAATTGAATGAATGGCTCAACACTCCCTATGCATATTAATGTCCTCCGAGACTCGCTCTGCAAAACAGCCCATGATGTCCGTGACCTTCAGCAGTATTTAACAGAAAGGACGCTAGCACTTTTCTGTGTGGTTTTGAAGGCTTTTCCAAAACAGCTAACACTGTCATCTCTGCCTTCGCACCCAACTTTGATACCAAACAGAGCATTACTGACGCGATACGGGGAATTAAATGCTAAGTAAACAGTCTACTTTCCCTGCCATCTTATGTTCATTGTCGGAAATGCACAGCGGTAAGCTAGGAGAGACCTGTCGGCCCCCACACCCGTACAGACATGGAGGCATTAGTTAATTTCTCAAAGTAACAACCACAACAGACACACACACCCCGACCATGGTCTGTGTGTATGCCATGATGTGTACTCTGAGGTTTTAGAAAAACTCTCAAAGTATATCCCATGGCCAACACACACACATAAACACACCATGGTTGAGGTATTGTGAAGCCTGCAGGCCAGGCGATGACAGAAGGCTAGGGCCTCTCGAGAATGAGCGCTCCTCCTCACACCGTTGGAAATGTTTCCATTTGGTGTTTGAACGATCTTACTTTTATTCAAAGTATATTTTTTGTTACCATTGAAGGGTGAGTAAACCCCAGCATTTCAACAGGATAACTACTGCCCAGGACATTGAGGAAAAAGATAAAAAATCGTAAAGGTTTATGAAAAATCACACATAGGAGCAGGTGTGACAGTGAGAGAAGAGACGCCACACTCATTGCACGTTTTTGAGACCCAAATAGAACCAGTTTAAGAAAAAAAAACTAAAAGTGAATTTGGGGTTTATTTACCATTTAATGACCAGGTATATGGGTTAGTCATCTTTCTCATGGTTGACCGCTGGAAATCGATTTGGGATGGAACAGAGAGCCTTTTTGGCGGGGAGTCAAACACACCATTAAACTATCATGCCCCCCCAGGAAATGAAAGCTGTTGTAAGAGCAGTAAAACCGGCCCCTCTACTGAGAAGTTGTTCATTCAGGTGCATTGTGGGCACAGGTATAAGTGAGCGTCTGTAACCATGGCCTCACATTCACTTCCACCTCAGGGGAGTCCAATCCGGATGGTTCACTTGAAATGTCAACGCCATACCACTCTTTGGTTTCTGCTTTGGAACATCATTGGTACATTGGAAATTTCTTTACCACAGTTTGCTTGGCTTTTACCCGTGACCTTTAATCTTTAGATATGCGACAGCTTACATGTGAAATGGTTAAAAAATTTAGACCTTGTGAATTGGTTAGTAAGTGGACAGAATTTGTGAAATTTAATGTATATTACTTTTATTATTATTATTATTATTATTATTATTATTATTAGTTCAGGTTATTATAACCTCAAAAGTAAGCATTTAATAGTTATTAGCTCACTTTTTCTGAACAATCTGATGTTATATGATAATGGTAGCTGGTAAAAATCAAGAATGTTGAAAAAATAATAATAACAATTTAATCGAATTGATCATCTGTTACATTTTACATCACATTTATTTCATTGCGACCCACTTTCACATTTCCCCTCAGAATCTCTTCACATCCCTTCCACACTAGCACCATGGAAGAATAAAACAACGTCCCTCAGAGTTTTTTTCATTCCATTCCGTTGCTCTTGAGGAGAAGTTCTACGCAATCAGAAGCCCAGAGGCCTGTCAGTGACGACCGCCTTCTCCTCTCCGCCTGCCCATGTGTCAGTTTAGTCACTAGACTGAGTCCCAGGGCCATCCATTTTCTGGGACTAGTCTCTGGGGGTGCTGATATGTCAGTTTCTGATGGGGGGGGAGGGAGTCTTGATTGATTGGCCGGACAGCCAACCAGGTGGAAATCTGCAGCCAGCCATGAGGAGGCGCTGACAGGGGCTAAGTATGTCAGGCGTCTCTGGGAAAAATATGAAACCAAGGAACAAAATACGATAGGGAAGATGATAAATAATAATGTCGGGATATGTCTTATTCTTCTTATTCATTCAGTTCGATCTTATTCATTTTGAATATATATATATTTTTTACTGAAACTAAAACTGAGCAACGAGAAAAAATAGTTTTTGTTCTACTTCCTCTTTGCCAAACATCTATTTGGAAGAAGTCAAGGATGTTTTTTATTTTAACTGGGGTGGCTGTTGGGCACACAACATTTAAGCATTTCAATGGAATGAGGCCGCATGGACGACTCAGACTGCAGAATAAACAAAAGCCTTTGTAGGTCACCTGCGACACTCGCAGAAAAAAGAATGACAAACAAGAGAAATGGAGTGAGTGAGTGAGTGAGGCTGATTGATAACCGATGAAAGGCACAGGAACACAAGAGACAGAAAGACTAATAGAGACAATAAAGAGAGGGAGAGAGGTGTGTGTGTTGGGGGGAGGGGGCGGCTGAACTAGGATGGACGGTGATATATATAAATAAAGTGATAATGAGATGGAGCAGAATTAGCAAGAACAGTGTTGCAAATAAGAAAACAGAATAAACGCAAGATGAGTGGACAGTGGGCTGTAGCGGGCGGTTGAGTGCTGTAATGATGAGACATTCAGACGTCTGCACCAAACCGGGGAGAGAGAGGCGAGAAGAGAACCAAGGGAAGGGAGGGGGGAGGTAGGAAATCCTCTGTCTCACACTGTTTCTACTCTCTTTTTATAAACCCCCCCTCTAAGAATTCTATAACGCTCACAAACACACACACACACACACACACACACAAACATATCTCCAGAGGGACGGCTGGGGGAGGGGTGTGTGATGGGTGTGAAGGTGGTGTGTGGAGGACGGCAACGGCGGCAGCATCAAGGTGGTAGCAATGGCGTATGGCTGGGATTTGGGTGGGTGGGGATGGATGGTGGAGGGTTGTGTGTGGAGGTAGGGGGGGGATGTTCTGCTACAGCAGCTCATTACTTCCAGCTGCTCTGCTGTCATCCCTAACAACTAATTGGCAGCTCTGGTGGGATAACACTGCATCTGCACACACTCAGGCACACACATACACACGTGTGCACACACAGTCACACACACACACACACACTCACGCACACACGCATTGTAGTAAGTGGCACACACTCACTTTGCACATTTAAATAAACCCAGTTAAGCACACACAAATACATATATCTCTTCAACTTCAATAATATTGATGAGTCACCAGCAATAAATACACGCTCTGTCCTACACTAAGTCTTATTTTGCTGGACAGTGCACATGCCTTTGCTCACACACACACATACACACACATGCGCACACACACACACACACACACACACACACACACACACACACACACACACACACACACACACACACACACACACACACACACACACACACACACACACACACACATACACACACACAAACATACACACTCACAATACATTTTGGCAGCTTCGAAAAACGAAAAAGGATAATGCAGGGCAATTACAATGCATTACATCCAGTTTCATCATTTATTTAAAAAAAATCATAATATTGTCGAAGAAAAAAGTATTAGATACACATCCAGTACAATCCCATAGGGCAATTAGGTCACAGCAAAAGACGGCAGAATGTGCAGTGCAGTCCAATCGAGACTACACCAATCCAATCCATTTAAACATCCCTCAATTTGTTTCATGTTGTTCTTTCATCCAGCCCGACACAGACAGTCTGATGGCGCGTTTCCGGCCCAGTTCTCACCCTACGCTGTTGGACTATCGACTCAGACGTTAGCTCAAGGCTCTCTGAAACCGGGTAAGAGTGCACAGTGTTGTAAGCACATCTCAGTAATTGTCGTCCTTGAATGTAACAACAACCTGGGTGCAGACGTTTTATCCCTCTCTTTCCCTCTTGAGTCTCTTATCAGAAGGTCAAGACGATAACAACAGAGAGGAATAAATAATCCAGCAGTGGATAGATGTTAGCCCATGAGAAACAGAACCAACACTGGGAAATATACATATTTTATATCTGCTAACATCACCCAAATGCTTCCTATCTAAACACTCTTTCCAGGGTAAAGTAGCTAGGAATTCTTTCTTAGAGGAAATCCAAAGTGTTTATTTTTTCACTTATAATTGGTTATTTTGCTCAGAGTGTCGCAGACATACTCTTGGAGTATTTCTGTGGTCTATCTTGTACGACAAACAACAACAAAACAAGCTATCTGCTGAAATTATTGGAATAACTTACAAAAACAAAGGCTCTATTCTTTGAGGCGATCTCTTGGTTCATAAAAGATGCCGTTGGAAGTTTAATTAACCGCAACAAAAGAGCCAGTGAAATTTATGTTTTTTTTTGTTCAACTGTGGAATGGGGATGGGAGAAGCTTGAGGGCCGAGAGTGGCGTTGGTTTTTCCCTTTCATCCCCTCATGGAGGACAAACAAAGGGACATGTTCTGTAAGAAGGAGAGAGAGAGAGAGAGAGAGAGAGAGAGAGAGAGAGAGAGAGAGAGAGAGAGAGAGAGAGAGAGAGAGAGAGAGAGAGAGAGAGAGAGAGTAGAGTGGTCCATCCTCCATTAGTGGGAAATGAGAGTTCCATTACTGAGCTTTGACACCACCTGCTGCTCTGAGTGACTCTGGTCACACGGATGCTCAGCTGCTGGCAACCCCATCACATCCAGCCGCCATCACCATCCCATCTTACCCACCACACCCACAGCAAGTGAGAGGGGGGGGTGGGGGCGACAGAGAGGGAGATAACTGAGAGAGATGGAGGGAGAGACAAACAGTCAGCGAGTGGGAGAGAAAGGCTAAGGCTAGGGATAAAAGAGAGGGGGAGAGAGAAAATGGTGGGGGTGGAGAGGTGTGTGAGAGAGAGAGAGAGAGAGAGAGAGAGAGAGAGAGAGAGAGAGAGAGAGAGAGAGAGAGAGAGAGAGAGAGAGAGAGAGAGAGAGAGAGAGAGACGGACGGAGTGTGGCCCCTTTGTCAGACTAATAAAAAAGGTCTCTTGTTGAAGTGCCTTTGAGCAGGACATTAAGTATGTGACAGGCACACAGGGAGAGTGTATCTACAGGCAATCATAATAAAGCATGACCCGTGTGTTATCCTACCCTTACCTCAGGCCAATAACCCTGACATCGCTCCGCATGAATGAGAACCTCTCGTTTATCGTACAGCTAGTATCACATGTTCCATTTGTAGCCTATTCATGAGATCTTAATAATTCAACAACACTAATGCAAATGGATGATAAATGGTTATATGACTAATTTATTATTATTGTAATATACTTTTCAGGATGGAGGGCGTGTGTATAATTTGAAGGTAAGTTTATATTTAAAGGGCTGCATGGTTCACCTCCGGAGGGAAATGTGATTAGCATAACAAAACCGATTCATCAGGGCTAATGAAGTGAGCTCAGATTGAAACCACTAAATATGTTTTACTAGCATTCCACTTACATTACATTGTGTTCTCAATTTAATGGTGAGGAAGTAAGGCCATGGTAATCAAGTGAATAGAAGAAAGAACAAGAGGAAGACCGTTTTAATCTGCTTACAAAAAGTGTTTGTACAGTATTCCAGTTTTCCACTGCCAATTCAAACCATTAGAACGTATAGGTAACATCTAAAATAACTGAGAAGAAACAGAAAAAAAAAGAACACGTGAATAAAGCACCCAAAGACTAGATAATTATTAATTTCCTACGGCTGTTTTCTAAGTTTAAATCTAATTGTCTAATTTGTCACGAAATGGCAGCCGGAGGGGGAAGTGTGTGTGTGTGTGTGTGTGTGTGTGTGTGTGTGTGTGTGTGTGTGTGTGTGTGTGTGTGTGTGTGTGTGTGTGTGTGTGTGTGTGTGTGTGTGTGTGCAGCAGCAATCAATAATCTACTAGTTGACATGCTGTGCCTGTCACTCTACTTACTTACCCGCCAATCAACCTGTCACCTGTGGGCTTCTGTCACCTATGCCCCTCCCCCCTCCCCATAACTAACCACATGTAGCCGCAGGAACACTGTTCTTAATGGGGTATTGATTAAAAAATGAATTGAGTTCAACCATGGAAACAAGGATAAGCACAAATAATACAAACTGCTGTGCCAGGGTGAGTTGAAGGCCTGGTCGATATAGGATTAATGGCGTTTCCTCCTTGAACACAACGCACAACGCACTTCCGCTAGAAGAAACTGTTTAAAATGCGATGCAATGGCAAGGAGAGTTGTAGGATAGGATTGTAGGAGTCTTGATATTACCCATTAATAATGCATGCAGGAACTGTACATCATAACAATAGTTTCATTCTTGTGTGATGCAAAGTCCTTATAACTTTGCAACATTGATTTAGATATCAGGGTTGGGTATTGTATGTGTCTGTGGAGCCCTAACTCTCAGCTGAACAAGTATGTGTAATTAGAGGGTGCGAACAAGTGACTAGACACAATTCCCTCTTTCCGATAATTGGGAACTCGACCGAAGAGAGGTTACATCTTGAAGCATTTATGAGTGGTGTGTTTCTGTTCGCCCGTCCCAATTAGGAAGACAAATTAAAAATGTAGTTTAAAGTATGAGCAGTGAATCAAACGCATACACTACACAACTCACACCATACTGCCAGGTAAACAATTCGACAAACATTGAAATTCTTCAACTACTGCTATGACTGCGGCAACCTTTTGGGAACATTCCCAATGTTTTACATTTTTTTAATCGTCATTCAATCATTGAACTACAGAGCTAAAGGTTAACCCCTTTGATTGGAAGTATTTTCTCCCTAAAGGCTGAACAGAGATTGGCTGAAGTCACAATGAGCTTGCCTGTATTCATTTGTGAAAGAGCGAAAGACAGAGAGAAAAGGAGAGACAGAAGGACAGACAGGAGATGAGAATTGTCAATAAACTTTGATGTCCTTTATTGGATGTCCACTTTTCAAAGTTGAAACAAGCTCGCTGTTGTTCAGGGCCTAATATGACACTGTTTTAGTCACTTCTGTTGTCCTTGTTTTGACTGGGTTTCCTCTGTGTTCTCGTGGCTAATCCCTTGCTGTGACTATGTAGAAGTCTCCTCTGAGCATTGAGTCAAGCACCAACAATAAGTTCCCCCAGGACCACACTCTACACTGTGTTCTGTATTGTTTCCCTTCTATGAGAATGTTCCCTCATCACATGAAGTATAACAACACAGCCAACCAACAAGAGAGCACGCATTACAAAAGAGCATAGTTGCTCATGCTATACTGTTTTGATTGAATAGAATGACAGGATGTGTGTTAGAATTATGTTGGTTTGTATTATATATATTTTTTTATTACATTGTATACTACTACTATTACTACTACTACTACTACTAAAACTACTCCTTCTAAAAGGCCACGTTAGAAACATGTTGTTTTATGTATATTTTCTGAACACTTAACCAACCTTCTCATTCCTCACACTCGCTGCATTTCTTAGAACATGGCGTCACCCCAGCAAGGTCACATGACTGAAGAGTGTGTGGCGGAAGGTCAACCAATGCCTGTCACTCCCGGGACGAGATGGCCGCACAGGCTGCCGAATGTTGAGTGGTCCCCGTTGAGACAGGGGGACTTTGTACAGAGTGGACAGAGTGAAGAGGTGGTGGAATTAGGACAGACATGCAAATGTGCGTGCGGAGTGTGTGTGCGGCCACACAGGGCACGGGAGGAGGAGGGTCTCCCCGTCTGATGCCAGACTAAAAACAAAGTTGGCCAAGGCCTCGTTCTCTGACAAGGCAGTGGTGGGGGTAGCTATTAGGAATACTTGTTTGTATTTATTTATACACACTGTAACAAAGTGTTTCTACTTAAGTATCAATACTTTGGTACAGTCCTGCAGACGCTTTAAGAGTATCTATACTGCAATCGACTTTCACTTTACTTTACTACATCCATTTTTATTTTGTTTGCATGTAGTCCGATACATTTGTACTGTTACCTGGTTATGAATTCACTTTAAGTAACTGTGAATAAAGCATCTACTTAATGGGTCAATAGTAAATAAAGAGAGAATAGCTTTGCGTCTAACACATTAGGCCTCTATCCTATGCTAATAAACAACATATAATTTGTCCCCACACTAATTGTATTTTACTCAATGTCTGACCCCTGTTCTACAGCATTTCTCGGGAACTTTGCTTACGCGTTTGTAAGACAGCGCTTTGACACCACGGAGTCAGGGTTGCAGGGTGCTGATCACCGCAAGCCCCTCATCACATGATTGGCATGACGCCGCGGTGCTGCTAGCGGGCCGGTATTGTTCCCTCATAATGCTGGCTTTTTTGGTGCAGACGTGACAGCCCCACTTGCTGAGAAGCCACTTGATTGGAGGGCGCTTTCATCTCCAGAAAGCCACAAAACAACTCACAGGTGACAGTTCTGAGGAGATGTAAGTAAAGGGTTTGAAAAGGACAAAAAAGTGTTATGGATAATAAGAAAAAAGGTTTTTTGTATTTTATTTTTAATAACCTGTCACAAACCCTATATTTGAATGTGTCACTTCTCCAGAATATGTTGTTTCTTTGTGGGATTCTAGTTTCCGCTTGGATAATTGTACTGTTTTTAATTAAAACCTGTTTATTACTTTTTGCAAATAAGTCATATATCCTGGCTAGATCGTTTTTTTTTAAATGAATGATGTATTGAATATTAGCATGAAGCCCTAATTTTTTAAGTAATACTTTTAAGGTTATAAATATGAAATATATCATGGCTATATAGCTTTTAAATGAATGATGTAGGTGAACATTTATTTTAATTAAAACTTGCTTTGGCTTTTGGCCCATTATACAACACGTGGCTGGTAGATTTCAGCAAGTGATTGCTACTCTCTGTTACGTTTGCTGTGAGCCTGTTTTACCTTCAACTGTTCGACTGTGTGGGATCTTTTAACCGTGAGGCTGTTTTAAGGAGTGACATTTTCTTTCTTTCTCTATTCTCCTTCGGGTCCCACCATCCACTCCCCTTTGATTTATACAATACTACCGGCTCCTGCATGCATGCATGTACACATCTGAAAGTCAGTGGCACTGTAGAGGTAATATTCAAAAGCACATAGAAAGAATACCCTTGTTTTAATCCATCAACCCTTAACATGAAGACGGGGGACTCCGACTGTGCCTCATTATAAATCAATCCACCAATTGTATAATGAGAGTAATGTCAAAGTATCGAAAGTCTGCGAGAATCAGATTGGGTCATTTGCATGTAAATCTGCTCATGGTGATCTGCAAGTTTTTACCCTCTAAAACTGAGGAATAAAATATGATAACTTTATCACTGTGTGCCCTGATATTGAGAGGGTCCCCCCCCCTCCCCCCCAACAAGGAAGGCCCTCTTGTGTGGTACGTGTTTGTTGATGTCGAGTCATTTGGCGAAAGGTTTTACCCACACTGGAGTTATCGTTGTTCAACCACCCAAGGCAGTATTTTATTTCATTTTATTATTTTTGTTTATTTCCACTGCCAATGTTAATGTAGTTGATGTTTTTTTTAGTGCATTTCTCCTCAATATTCCTTTTTTTGTTTGTTACTTGATATATTGAGAATGTAGTTATGACAAGTTTTTCAGTGTGCTTTGCAAAGTATTACATATTGGATTCACATCGTCTATTAAATCAAGATAACTACATATAAGGCGTTTGTGTTCACAAAACTATCCTACCGCTAGGCGCTAGCTTAAGACTGCTGTTGTCATGATTCTGATAGACGAATAAGGTTGTTTGTTGACCAAGCATCAAGCAACAAACATTTTTCATTTCCAGACCAAGATAATAACCAACATAATGTTTACGGCCATGAATTTTAATCGGCATCTCAAGCAATTGTGTAGTTAGTAATAAAAAATTACAAAGTTGATAAAATAATTAAACAAATTCTGTAAATCTATTTAGTCTTCATTAAATCTGGAATATAATGTTTAATTAACTGTTTAATTGCTACATTGATAACATTGGCACCTGACAAAATTATTTCACTTACATTTGAAGGAACCTCCCCCCTGCCAACAAGAGAATTGAAGATACGTCAAATACAATTGTAATGTCTTCTGGCCGACGGACGACGAATATTTGTTGAATGACTTTAAGTAAATGTATTAATGGCAATATTTGAGAAACACAAGTTTACATGTAACCCCTTCCTGGCGCCCGCGATTTGTAGGGCTCTCAGACTGAGGAGATACTTATGAGCCCAAAGCCAGAGCTCGACCGCCTTTCGGTGGAGAGCAGGGGAGCGGACTCCCCCCTGTCTGTTGATGTACGCCGCCGCCCACACGCTGTCTGTCCTGATCAGAACGTGGCGGCCGCGCACCAGGTGAAAGAAATGCAACAGCACTTTCCTCACAGCGTCGAGCTCCAACACATTTATGTGTGCTGTAGGGGGCGTGCGCCACTCGTCTCCGACCGAGTGAGAGAGGCACGTTCCTCCCCAACCCGTCAACGAGGCGTCCGTGAAGACCACTACGTAGGACGCCACCCTGCCCAGGGGAACACCCCTGAGAAGGGCGGAGGGTCTTTTCCAATATTCCAGGTCTGGCGACACCGAACGGGGAACAAGGAGCACCCTGAGCTTGTGTCGCCTGGGGTCCAACCATTGGCGAGCAAACCACCGCTGGAGTCTGCGCATAAAAAGCAGACCCAGGGGGACCACGGGGTGGGCAGCTGCCATCAGCCCTAACAGGCGCATGGTGGACAGCGCGGTCACGTTTCTGCGAACGCGAAAACGGGAGAGCGCCGACAGGATGGCGTCTCGCCGAGGAGGCGAAAGCATCGCAGTCATGGTGGCTGAGTCTAGGCAAAGCCCCAAGTAGACTGTCTGCCGGCTGGGGAGCGGGGAGCTCTTCTCCCTGTTGATGGCAAAACCCAGGAAGGAGAGATGGTTTATCACCAACATGGTGTCCCTTCTCGCAGTCTCGGAATAAGCAGGTCGTCTAGGTAGAAGAGAATCCTCTTTCCCTGACGCCTGAGCGGTTCCAACGCGGTCTCCACACACTTCGAGAAGGAGCGCGGAGCCAGGGAATAGCCGAACGGCAGACACAGGTACTCGTACACCATCCCCATAAAGGCAAAGCGGAGAAACTTCCTGTGGGCCTGCCGAACAGGGACGTGGAAGTAAGCATCCCTGAGATCCAGGGATGTGAACCAATCGCCCTCTCTCAAACACCAGTGACAGACAGTCACTGGTGTGTCACTGGTGAAGTTGGTGAAGTTCAGAATGCTCAGACAGTGAGCATTCTGAACTTCCTCGTGGCAACAAATCTGTTGAACACGCGAAGATGCAGAATAGGTCTCTTTTCCCCTGACTTCTTGGAAACCAGGAAGTAGCGGGAATAAAACCCTAGGTGAGACTCGTGGGGGGGAACGACAGTGATGGCCCCCTTTACCAAGAGTGGTGCCACCTCTGCTGCCAGAGCCGTGCTCGCAGCCGGGTCCCGTAGCGTGGTCTCCACCAACCCCATAAAGGGTGGGGGACGACGCTTGAACTGTATGGGATGGCCCCATCTCAACGTGGTGTCCAACCACGATGGCAGAACGCACCGCTCTTGCCAACACGCATAGCGGTCGGAGAGAGGGCGAGCCGACAGCTGAGGAAGACCGTCCAGGAATAACCCGTATTCCTCTGCCCCTACCGCCTCCACACTGCGTGTGAACCAAGGGGGGCTTCCCATGAAAGGGAGGAGGCTCAGCGAGCGTAGGAGACGTACCAGAACCAGCCGCTGTAAAAACAACGAGCTGTCTAGACGTCGCGCTCGTGCCCGCTGACCAGGGAGCGAGCCGTCCGGCTGCCGCACCTGTGCGCATGCGCTGTCCGCAGGCTGTAGCCACAGCGCGCGGACCCGTCTCCTCACCTCCCACAAACTGTTGAAGGGAGGTAGAGGGGATAATGTGGGGAACCAGGAGACCGGTACAAGCGGCCGTAACCACGGGCTCCAAGGGACGCCGCTTCTTAGATGCAGGTGAACCAGAGGCCATGTGAACACGCCGTCCGACCACCATCCTACAGCCACCGGGCTGAGAGGGGGAAAGAGGCAACATGGAGGACCGCACCACAAGCGTAGGAAGCAGATGGCCTGAGGAATATCGCTCTTTAGGTACCCTTTACTGCCGTTCGGCTGAAAGGCCTTTATTTTTTTCTTTAATAGGGAATGAAAAAGTAGGAGCAAGCTTCCGGAACTTCCCGGTCCGTGGCGCTGCTGTCCCCGTCTGCGGCGGCTGCTGCTGCAGCTGCTGCACCAGGGCTGGAGTCGGAGGCGGCCCCCTGGAACACTGGGACCGGCCTGGACCCCGCTTCCTCCCAGCCTGCTGGCGGGAGGAGCCCTTGAGAATCGCCCCGAACCGGGAACGATTCTCACGGACTGACTGCTGGTGCGCGAGCACCTCGGAGAACCGGGGACCAAATAGGCCATCCGGCGCTAGTGGACCCTGGACGAGGCTGGCTCGCTCTCGTTCCGGCACCGCAGTGTGGGAGAGCCATATGACCCTTTGAATCATGGTAGCCCACGCCATATGCCGGCCGGCCGAAACGGCTATCGGCTGGCATAGCTGGAGGATGGCGCTGGAAAAGCGGGAAACCGCCAGCCATCTCGCGGCTTCCTCCGGTCCGTAGGCCTCCCTGTCAGCCGACAAGGAGACCATGGCAGAGGAGAGCAGGGCGATGTTGTTGACCGCCGCCGCGGATTGAGAGGCACAAACGAAAACCCTGTCCGTTAGGCCGACAATCTGCTTCTGGAGGCGGTCGGGGGGCAGCGGCTTTTCGTTAGGGCGCCATCCGGCGCCCGGACAGAGAAGCGCTGCCAGGGGAGGCTCCAGGCGAGGGATCCCCCTCGTCTGAGTATCGGCCCACCCCTCCACGTTGGTGAAATCCGTGTAGGATCTTACCAGAGCCTTCAGGGTCGAAGGGTCCCCACCTGCAGCAGTAAACAAGTGCTGCACAGGCGGGAACAAGGGGCACTGGGTAACCCGCCGGGAAGAAGATGGGGTGCGAAAGCACTCGCCCTGCATATCGTCAGATACGGGGGCGAGAGGCGGGGCTGGCATGGGAATCCCTTTAATGGCCGCCGCCTCACCCATGATCTCCCGGAAGAAATCGGTCATCCGGCGCGGGCCCTCGTGTTGTAAGACGGTGGCGGTTGTAACCCGATAGCGGGAAAAACCGGACACCGACTCGTCCATGGACGACGATGATGCCATCGTCGTCGTCAGGGCCGGCCCTGAACAGGTCGATGGCGTCAGCCAGTTCCACCGCAGGGTAAAAGAAGAGATGCCTGGAGAGGATCCACTCTTCAGGCATCTCAAGGCAGGCGACACAGGAGACGGGGGCCGCCATAGCAGCCGCGGCGTGGTCGGCGCCGAGGCACCGAAAGCACGCCAAGTGCCCGTCACCCGGTGCCAGGGAGACGGGACAGGAGGAGCATAGGAGTCCTGAAAAGGACCTAGCTCCAGGAGCGCTCTCAGGTGGCCCTGAAAAGGGCCGTCTGTGGCACACAACGTTTCTCTGCCAGAGGATACCCGTGCCAACACTCAATAAAATACTAGTATAAAATACTAAGTATTCCGTCTACAAATATCACTCTTTTTGTTAAGCTCACGCACTCGTTGAACGCATCACCTCCTCGACCTCATGCTCGAGTCCGTGTGTTTTAACAAGCCCATCTCTGATTGGCTAAGAGTGCAGCATTACATAAATGTATTGGCTTATGTTACTTCGCTTAAACACATTGATAATGACTTACAAGCCACCACAAAACAAAGGAGTAACGGTCATGCAGTTTATTTCTCTTTATTCACAAATTAAATAAAACACACTATTTATTCATTAAACAGTATTTATCCGCATATGAAATAAATAAATTAGTATTCATCTAACTGTCTTTTTGTAGGTCCCTACATACATTTACGAACAAAATGTACAAAATCATACATACTGTAGGTTATGAAAGAAATCCAACAGTGCGTCTTTCCAGGGTTGTAACCTACTGTAACATTCTAATGTAAATTCCATGAAAAATACACATACTAGTAGTATTGATAATAATTAAATATTCGTTTTGTTTCTGTATCAATATGAATTAAGCATAAATGTACAACATAAGTGGAAATCTGAGCTTGAAAAGGGAAAGTAGCCTTTTGATTGATGCTGTGCATATTTTGAAATCATCGTCAGTGCTTTTAAAGGGGTTCAACAGGGTCATTATGTTGATGCATTGTTACCTCAGGTTTTCTAAATATCTAGTATTTGGCAGGATTTTCCTTTGGCAATGTGGTTGCTGCCAAGTCCTTTTCCATGTAGATCTTTTCTGTCAGAGTTAAAGGTGTACTTTGATTTCATATCAGAACCCACCTACGCAAGTCTGCATTCTAATTACACATTTAAATTTGTACTGACACATCGGCCACACAGAATATAGAATATATCGTCATTGTAATTTTGTATTTTGACCAACTACACAATGGCTTAAGATGCCTATTTGTGTAAATCACGGACATAATCATAAGTCGTTCTGTCAGGGAACGTCATTTAATCGGGGAAAGGTAATGTACTTTGTTTGATGCATAACGTTATCATCTTTACACAAGTCTTCTGAACTTGCTGATCTGTGCTGTAGGCTCCAACAAGGAACCCATAGGCCCACAGCTATTGGTCTGATAATGATAGAGAATGTCCATTCGATTAAAGGTTCCATGGCATGAAAATCTCATCAATATGAGTTCCCCCAACCTGTCTATCGTCCCCCAGTGGCTAAAGCTTGCGTTCGGTGTAAAACGAGCACTAGGTATCCTGCTCGCCTTTGAAAAAATGGAGGCTCAGTAACGCTGATTTGGAATGTGGCCCCATATGTCGTCATAAGGGGAAGTTACCTCCCCTTTCTCTGCCTTGCCCGCCAAGAGAATTTGGTCTGCCAATGAGACAATGAGCTACGGCCGTGCGAACTGAATCACGCGAACTGTGTCACGGAAACGAATCATTAAATCCACCACTACCCTGCACAAGGGTCTGGAGAAGAGCAATACATTTCTTTCTGGTTCCGTTACGTTTTTGCGGGAGTCAATCACCAAGCTGGCTTTTCCCCTTGGCGCACTATTGGCTGGTTTAACACAATGACAACAGGGAAGCGACGGCAAGCAGCCAATCACGTACAGAGTCAGTTGAACTAGGCACGTTTATCACGCCTCTTGTGCTCAGAGGTGGGTAGTAATGTGTTACATTTACTCTGTTACAAATACTTGAGTAACTTTTTGGATAAATTGCAATTTTAGGAGTAGTTTTATTGCAACATACTTTTACTTTTACTTGAGTATATATTTGAAGAAAGAACGGTACTTTTACGCCGTTCCATTTGGCTACGTGATGGTCGTTACTTTCTTTTTTTTTATCATTTTTTTTATTAAATGTGAGATCTATTTCTCTTCCTGAGGGACGTCTTCAGCCAACATTTCTATCACGTGACTATTTTAACCAATAAAAACCTGACAAAATGATCTTGCCAATCAAATACAGCCACTTGAGCACATGACAAGTGATTTTAATAGACAAAAAATCGCTTGTCTAATGGCTCCGGTTCCGCGCTCCGGTTCCGTGCCAATGTTGTGTCTGTGGCCGTGCCTTGCTATGTTCACAGGAGCAGAACACGCAGATTTTAGCGACTATCTGGGTGAGTCGAGAAAATGGAAGAAACCACTGATTTTGAAACTGTAAGAGACAATCACAACTTCTCACACAGTAACAATCAAACAAACTCACACATACTCACAATCACACAGACACAAACTCACACACACTCTCAATCACACAGACACAAACTCACACATACTCATACTCAGCAAGCTCTCAATCAAACAAACTCACAGACTAAAGGTAAGGCCACACTGCACGCACGTTGGCGTTGAAAATCGTCTGCATTTTTGCATAGGGAACCATTGGTGTAGGCGCGTAGACGCGTTACACGCGTTAAAGCGGCACGTTAGTGGCGTAAGACACGGCATACGCACGTAATGAGGCACGTAAACTCACCAACGCGCCCAACGCACCAACGCGCAAAGTTAAAAAAATTTAACTTTTGACGCGCCTACGTGTGGCGCTTAGCCGTGATAGCCAACCAGCGTGGAGCTTGACCCGACGTCACTGGCAGAGTAGTGACGCTTGCACAGAAGCATATGGCGGACATCTTTCTTTATTCTGGGTGGAAATAGTAACATAGTTACGCCATTAAAAGCGTTTACGCAAACATTTGTAGTGAGAAATGTGCATTTTACTTTCATCATGTTCGCTCGGTGAATGTGGAGGATGTTTGGTTTGATAGTTATGACAAGAGGGAACGCTCCATTCACTTGCATGGAAAGCCTCTCTGGTTGCTAAGCAACTTCAACGTCTTGGCGGACTATGTCTCTGCTGATCAACACTACGAATGCTGGAAACACACCAGACACACCATGTGAAGTTATTGAACCAGATTATTGTTATTTATATCCGAGATTATTTAATCTAACTGATCTAAAATCTATCATGCACCCAAACACGGCGCAGCCACAGGCATGTTAGGCGCGGTGAACCATTTTTGTGACACACAATGATCAAGCGTCAAGTTAGGTGTGTTATGCACGTTTTTTAACCCGAGTAACGCGTGCAGTGTGGCCTTAGCTTAACAATCAAACACTCACAATCACATTGACACAAACTCACACACACTCAAAATCACAGAGACACTGTTCTTTCTGTGACACAACTTTTCTGTTCTCCCTGTACTCACTTTGCATGCCCTGAGTCTGGGTGTGTGAGAGTCTGAGGCCCCATCCACACGGAGCCGATTTTTTGGTGAAACCGTATAAGTCTTGTGCGTTTCGGCCGACCTTCCAGATGGAGCCGGCGAATCCGCACATTTCTGAAACCACCCTCGGAGGTGGTTTGAAATCTATCCGGATCTATCCGCGATTTTGTGTTAGGATTCCTGTGGACGCCTGAAACGTAAACGATGACGTCGTTAGACCCCCAAACAGCTGGGGGACGTCAGAGTTGCATTGAATTTATTATTTTATTTATATTATTTTTGTAGCTTTAAATAAATAAATGAATTTTAAATCAATTCAATTACTAACTTTACATTGAAAAGTATTTCTGCTCAATTTAAAAGGTTGAATCCCCTCGTGACTGAATGTTTGTGTACAGCACGCAGGCTGCATGCGCGCAGTCTTGATGCGCTCCACTTTTTTCTGTGGAGAACCAGCGCCTTGAATATTTACTACGGTAGTCACGTTTCCATCTAAAAGGTGATGCGAATCTTTAGAAAGTTCGCAAAAACGAAAGTTGAATTAGGTGCGTTTCCATCAAGTGGTTGGACCGAAAAAAACAATCCAGATTCCAGGGCTTATCGTATCCTTTTGATAACATCCTCTCATAGGCCCTGATATATGGTGGAATTGCATTGTTTTCCATCTAAAATAGCTAATGTTTTTTTGGTAATACCATGGAAACAAGCAACAGTACAGTTTCCGATTACTTACGGGGTAAATTGTCATGTTTTACTTAGTAACGTTGCAGAAGATACAGGCCTATGGTACAAGTTTGTGTTGATTGCATGGAAAAGGGAATAACCAGTTAAAAATTATATGGTAATTGCCTGTTGATACCATGGAAACAAACAAGGCTTCCTTTTACAGTACAGTTTCAGCTTAGTTACGGGTCAATTTTCATGTTTTACTTAGTAACGTTGCAAAACATATATGGTACAAGTTTGTGTTGATTCCATGGAAAAGGGAATAACCAGTTACAAATTATATGGTAAGAGCCTGGTAATACCATGGAAACAAGCAAGGCTTCCTTTTACAGCACAGTTTCAGCTCACTTACTGGGTAAATCGTCATGTTTTGCTTAGTAACGTTGCAGAACATATATGGTAGAAGTTCCAGTTAACTGCATGAACAATAGAATTATCTATTACAAAAGATATGGTAAGAACATGGTAATACCATGGAAACAAACAAGGCTTCGTACCTTGTATTTAAGGAGATGTACCATGAGACTAGAGGACAGCTGTTCATGCAGAGGTTGTTACCAGGTAAGTATTGCTGCAATTTTTCAACTTAAATGAAAACAATTCAGTAGTTTCTGAGGTAAATCAAATAAACCTTTTATAAATGTCTGTAGCTATGAACAATAACTAAATAAGAAATAGTAACTTATTGGAAAGTACTATGTTCATTTCTAGATAGTACACAATTAAACCTGGGCTGTTGCCAACATTAACCTTGGATAACTACAATTGTATCTTGAATTAATGGGTAATAGAAGTGTTGTTTCTAAGAATTGGTTGCCTACTTTCCTAGGAAGTACAAAACTATATCTGAGTTATTTCCATCCTAAAACAATTACAACTACACGGTACTTAGTTGAGTTAATGGGTTATAGTGGAGGTTTCTCTTAGTACTTCAGCTTTAGTTCCTGTTTATTTACCTTCTTATTACCAGTAGTAATTACCCAACAATATACTATATTTACCAGGTAAATACCTAGTAATTAGGGAACTGTAAAAGGAAGGGCTACCAATGTCTTTCCCCCGCTCGTGAATGTCCTATTAATGAAATCACTATAGATCGGCGAAATGACTAAATAGTAAATAAACTGTAAATCAAACGTAAACTATGGCAGATCAGCAAACTATCTCCCATACCCTGATCCTGAATCTACCAAGCATGCAAAGGCATGTTTAACCCAATCCAATATGCAGGACCATAACTTCATACAAGCCACTTTAAGTGCATATGAACAAAGCAGTGTGTGTCATGAAAGCCACACTCACAAATGCTTGTTTTACCAACCAACAACTACTGGAGCCAGTGAGAGACAGTCCCCTTCTCATCATGGAGTCAGAAAGAAAGAGTTTGTGTTAGCCTCCAAAAGTATTAAACACAAATGCAGAGGTTGCAAGGTCATAATAAAGCCGTAATCAAACAGTGCGTGTGCAAATTTCCCCTCATGTTTGCAATCTGACAAAAACAAGGAGTAGAATCAGATAGTTTTACCAGAACGTCCCGACACAGCCTTGTGCATTTGGCTCAGTGTGTTATCCATTGTCTATTTTTACCAGACTAGAACATTTGCATGCTTAATATGCACGATACAACCTTTCCAAATGTCTGCTGTTCTCAGTCGCTTTTATTCCAGTAAGATGATTACATTTGCCAACAAAAACAACAGCATGTGTTTTTATATCATCCTACTAGGCATATCATGTGGAAAGCAGACTACGTGAAAACCAGCTTGCGCTTGTAAAACCAAATATATCTGTTTGAATCCCATTTAAGAAGTTGGATGGTTTTGTGTTTAATTCTCCCTTTTCCCATCCAATACATACAGGATTTAACTAACTGCAGTGAGATCTGTGTGTGTGTTTCCATATGGGTGTATTTGTTTGTGTGTGTGCGTGTTTGTTTGTATGTGTGTAAGTGTATGTGTGTGTGTGTGTTTGTGTTAAGGTTCTTCAATTGGCTTAGATTCCCTCCAGTCTCCACTTGGCTGTCAGCCACATAAAGTCCCCCTGGATTGCTCTATAGCCCCTGCACACGCACACACACACACACACACACACACACACACACACACACACACACACACACACACACACACACACACACACACACACACACACACACACACACACACATAGTAATATGTGGATTAACAAATGCAAAACTGGTCCCTGGGGTTCGTTTTCAAGGTGACTATTTTTCTGCCTCCTCAACACTACATGTTGTACCTCTATGCTGACCGGAGACTGAAAACGCATTGAAGATTGAATCCTTTCCCTGAAAAAGTTCTGATATAAAAATGTCCACATTGGACGTCAAAGGGTAAAAAAACAAAACACATTGTAAATAAATTATTGTCCCAATCCTTTCCCCTCCAGTCGGTGTGAATGAGCACCAATCATATGAGTCTGTTTCCCTTACAGAGGCTTGACACAGGTGATGAGCTCCCTCTTGGATCTTGGAGCCTTAAAGTGAGACCTTGGTACAAAAATAATAAAGAGGAACTAAATAAGTCAAACTAGGAGAGGAACAGAGGGCAGAGGGGGAGAGGGGGAGAGAGATCAAGAGAGAGAGAGAGAGAGAGAGAGAGAGAGAGAGAGAGAGAGAGAGAGAGAGAGAGAGAGAGAGAGAGAGAGAGAGATCAAGAAAGAGAGAGAGAGAGAGAGAGAGAGAGAGAGAGAGAGAGAGAGAGAGAGAGAGAGAGAGAGAGAGAGAGAGAGAATAATATAATGTTTGTGTGTGAGACAGAGAGGGAGAAAGAGACACAGATAAAGAGAGCGAGAGTGTTTGTGTGGAGAATGACAAAGAGAGGGAGAGAGAGAGAGGGAAGGGGGGGGGGGGGGGGCAATAAGGAACTCCAGGACCAGAATTACAAACAGAGCAAGGAGAAGGCAGGAGCGATATGTGAGCATGAATGGCACCAAGCCAGTGTTAAGATGAAGACATCAATGACCCCCTGGATGTTGCAGTCCCTTTTCCTGCCCGTTTAAACAGCGAGGATCTGGGCTAGGCCACCTGTGGCGGGAGATCATTAATGGTGCGGCTGGTGCTGCACAGGGGTGGTGAAACTGTCCGACTGTAACTGTAACTGTCGCCGTGACAACAGCACAGCATAACTGACAAGTTTGACCTGGGGCACTGCAACTGGCATGGAACACTGCACAGAACATTCCGGCATAAACTTCCCTTTCAGCGATCGGAGAGGAAGAAGTGTACCCTTGCCCACGTTACTGGGCCTGAACTAGCATCCAGTTGCTGACCTTTGAAGGAAAGGATTGCGGCGCCCAGTGGTGTTGAAGCGAGGTGGAGGTTGCTGATGATGATGTGGAAGGCAGTGAGGCAGACAGGATTTCAAACAGGACCCCCTGTAACACCGTGACTAATCCCTTCCCTCCACGCCCGATTCTTTGTGAATAAAGGAGGACTGACTCATCACAAGGGTTTCATGTTTGCCTGTTTGTAAGTAGAGGACCATCCAGAGTGCCAATTTGAAGTTAAAGGGTAGGAAAGTTGCATTGTTGGGGTGTGTGAGGTAAGGGCTAGGAACTAAGAGTTAAGTTTAAAACTATTTTGATTATTTTTTCTATTTGCACAAGTTATTTTACCCAGTGTTGTGAAAACTGAGTCTGGTACCTATTCAATGTTATTGATTAGACAAAAAAGACGAAACAACATGAAAAACAACACTGGCAGGACAAATAAAAGGGTACAGCAAACAAACATAACTCAAACTGTTCCTTCAGCTCAGATCAGATTGTCCATGGCCAGAGAGAAATCGATCTTAAAACCAAATTCTTACCCCGCTGTTTTTGTGTAACTAAAGGCTTAATCAAAAGTGCCCATAGTTTTTATAATGATACAATTAATATGCTCCAGAAGATAAAGATTCTGTGTCCCGGTGAAAGCAAGGGTTGCTATTTTTGTATATTCACATTCAACACTGCAGATCTGCCAATTGTATGTTATGCATCACCAACTGCCATTGTTCATTATCTTGTGCTGTAATCTTGATTCATATTTACAGCAAATAATTCATACCAGCATCCCTGTTGTTGAACCTATAGCCGACAAATTTTTGCAATCTAAAGCGCATCGACAATGACTTCAACTAGCCATGAAAATGATCTGACTGTTCTGTTCTATTTCCGATCAAAGCAGATTTGAGTGATCATCCCTTGGATCATCCATCACAATCGGAGCGCTTTAATGTCTTCATTGTCATTTTGTGTGATTAGGTCAACATTAAAAGATCTAACCAGTGCTCCCATCCTCATTATAAACTCTATTTCCTGTCATTATTCCAGTCAATACATCCCTCTTTAAGAGGTTTTGTAATTATTGAATCATGAAGAATGTCAGCGTTAATATCGTTTGACAACCTTAACAGTAATTGGACCCGACTACGAGAACATTGTGGATGTATCTCGCTTTCCTATAAATTCTGCCCGAATATTCTTGGTGGATAAGCATCAAAGTCTTTCCCTCTGTTTTACAGGCTCTCTCCCTAAAGGGCAGAGATTCCACTGCAGCATTTTCCCTCGGAATTCCATAGGTTTACTTTATGAAGTGTCCTAAACCCCCTCACTGCATAGTGTCCTCACCATCCTCAGAAATGAGTTGACCTACAGGTTAATAAATTAAACAAGGGCATTAACAAACGTAACGCACCGTTATGTTTTATAACTGAGTTGGCCGTAATCAGAGTGGCCAATGGGTTCACCTTCAGGACTCTCAGGCTCTCTCCTCAAAATGCGCGGCATCCAGGACATGGACGGAGTGCTGCCAACAAATAGACTGAGGTGGTTCAGCCACATTGAACGCAGCACTGGCTGGATCGCGAGAAAACTGGAGGTGCCCTCTGAGAAGAGACCAGAAAGACAGAAGAAGATGTGGGAGGAGGTAGTGCGGCAGGACCGAAAGAGGCTGGACATGCCCAGAGCCGCTCTGTGTGGAACGGATGTTTAAGACGATTACGACGAGTCAGTGAGGCCCCACCCTCGGGGGAGGAATGATTCGTGCCTGGATAAAATAAACTAGGATGGTGATGATGATGATGATGATGATGAAGATGATGATGATGATGTTCCAGACACAAAGATACGTTAGAGCACCTACAACAACTACAGCCAACAGCTGACACACGTTCTATACACGATCTGGGTACACCAGACATAAATAGGAAGCTTGTAATGAGCATTCAAAAACAAAAATAGTCATTAAACACTCAGGATGAGGAAAGACCTCTCATGCATGATAACTTAATGAATTGTTTTGAATAAACCTGGCTCAGGAACAAGTGCATATGGAGTTAATGATAACTGGGAGGGGGGGGGGGGGGCATAGCAACCATGATAGCAACCTTGACAGTCATGTCACATGTGCCATTGAAAACAATAGGCATGTCACCGTTATTGTAAAAAAAACGGTGTTTTCCACTGCGGACCAAAGTAGTTATACTACATCCTGGAGTTAGAATGGGTTTAAGATTTGAACCAATGCATTTCAATTGGGAGATTTCTTTCGAATTCAGAAGGGGGGGGGGGGGGGGGGGGGCGGGCTGCAATGCACGCTGTAGTTATGGATATGTCGGAACAACAATCAGATTTCCTAGAATTCAAAATCTAGTTCAATAGATACATTTTCATGAGCCTGACCACGAAATTGCGTGATACTGGGTTGCTATATATCTAGACCGCTGCGCCAAAAAAAACGTATTTCCACAACCCCCTTGCACCGGGTCACTCAGACAGACAACAGACGCTTTGTGTGTCTACTGAACACTCGCATCGAGAGCAATGGACCAAAAAAATTGTGGTGAGGTAGAGAGAGAGAGAGAGAGAGAGAGAGAGAGAGAGAGAGAGAGAGAGAGAGAGAGAGAGAGAGAGAGAGAGAGAGAGAGAGAGAGAGCGAGAGATAGAGATAGAGATATATATATATATAGAGAGAGAGAGAGAGAGAGAGAGAGAGAGAGAGAGAGAGAGAGAGAGAGAGAGAGAGAGAGAGAGAGAGAGACTGAGAGACTTAGAGGGGCAGAGGGGGAGATAGATCAAGAAAGAGAGAGAGAGGGGGAGAGAGATCAAGAAAGAGAGAGAGAGAGAGAGAGAGAGAGAGAGAGAGAGAGAGAGAGAGAGAGAGAGAGAGAGAGAGAGAGAGAGAGAGAGAGAGAGAGAGAGAGGAGCAGTGTGTTCCGGACAGACAATAACGCCACATAGCTACACTAACACCCCTCCGTGTTAAGTTTTATTTCCCTGCAGTCCACCCCACCTCCGGCCATGCCTCCATTAGGGGGAATGACAACGGCGGTACACCTGAAGGTTAACGACCGCGCCGCTCCATCATAAGGGGGCCCCTGAATGGAGCTTTCATTTACCTGCACAGGTGACCTCTGCACGTGCAGCATCGAGCAGGTGTTTATGGCTGCTCATTGGAGAGCGCACGAAAACTGCAAACTGCCGATTCCTGTGAACCATAAACCAATGTGTTTGTGTGTGTGTGTGTGTGTGTGTGTGTGTGTGTGTGTGTGTGTGTGTGTGTGTGTGTGTGTGTGTGTGTGTGTGTGTGTGTGTGTGTGTGTGTGTGTGTGTGTACCACCAAGGTTGTATTCATAAAAATAAATGGGGATCTGTGTGTGACAGGGTTTTGCTTTTCCTGTCAGCTGTACGCAATCGAGACGTTATTGAAGCCGCTTATGAGATGATAATTTTCTGGCTGTGGAATATTAACTTTTAATTGCTATTGGGATTTGAATTGGCCCGGGCTCCTCCTCTGGAAGCCAATCGATAGAACGTTATATACTGAGGCTCTTAGCCTAGTTTGTTGTGATTATTGAGCACCTGTGCGCTGATACTAGACAGGAAATTATGTTTCCCCAGAGGAAACCATGGACTTTATGACTTTCGAACCTCAGCAAGAGAGGGAGGGTACTCTTGCTGTAAAGGCTATGTTTCATTACTGCAGCTAACAGGAGGGAAGGATATTATAGTGGTTAGAGTGTTTGACTCCAAGGACGGTGTTTAAGGCTTAGGAGGTGGCACTCCTTAGTCATAAGGATTGTATATATATAACTTTGATGTTTAAGTTTAGAACATGGATGACATTTCTCTTTGATGCTTGTATAATGTCCAAAGCACTTCTAAGAACAGTGGGCTGAAAATATGAAAACATCCCATAATAAACACACCATTAACAATTGAGGGGCTGTGGTTGGGGTTCAGACCCCAATGTCAACTGTCAGGCATCCTTGAGAAACAACCATATCCCCTACCTACTATTTAATGACAGGTATCTAAAAATAAATGCAGTGTCAGTCCCTTTGGTTAAAAGTGTCCACTGCTAAAATGACAAAATTATAACTGCAGCTGACAGCTGACAATTCAGGTCTTCTGAAAGCCTGGCATCAAGTACCGAATATCAAAATGATATATTAAAATCAGAGATAGTTACTAGGGACTAACAGGATTATCCCGAAGAAGAATTGGAAAAGACATGAGCAAGACATGGCAGTTCAGGAGTGTGGAAATGTACGAACTGCAGTCACCTTGCTCACCCACTTTGTGAACATATCATGGCAAGTTATCAGATTCAGCTTTCATTTTCTATTACAGAACCGCATAAATACTGTAGAGATGGACTAGGACTGCGGCTGCAGTGACAAAAATAAGTAATCTCTGATGAATCATGCTGAACTATAATGGCAGCAGCACAAGATAATGAAATAGTGAAACAGAGATAACTAGTGTGCAGTGAGGCTAACTTATCTAGAGAAGATACCCCCAACCCTCCGAGCTCACTTCCAGTAGTCGGAGAGTAACGAGAGACGTCAAGGGTGGCTGTGTGCATGTGTTATTGTGTGTGTGTGTGTGTGTTTGGGGGGGGGGGGGGGGGGGGGGGGGGGGTGATGACATGCAAAAGCAGCCAAATCAGAAAGGAGAACGGGGAGCGAGATGGGGCTTGTCATTAATAGAGGAAGTCACTGACTCTAATTAGGGTAGGGTCCCAAGGACGCTTAACGAGGTGAGGGCCATACATAGCCTGAAGAGGCCTGTCTCCGCCGTCCACAGCCGGGCACGGGCTGTCTGCCGCGCCGCCTTCCACACACGGCCGTCACCACATCCAAGGGAAGTGAGGAGGAGGGATCCTGACAGGCCCTAGGAGGCGCCTGCGATTTAATGGCCATCAACTTCTGCACTGTGACAAGGTGCGGTGGATACGGTGGACCCCCTTCCCACTCACGTCCTACGTCCGTCCCCCCGTCCTGATCCCCGGTCCCACGGGGCTCTACTGGCTCAAGTAGAAAGCCGCTTTAACTTTCAAAATGTATAGAGATACTCTATGTCTAACCTGCACTCAGTAGGTTGCCTTTTCAGATTTACAGCTGAAATATGTGACAATTAAATAATACGTCGAGTTGAGGGTTCCAGCACACCCAAACAATTAGCTTTAACTGATCTTTAGCTTCAAATAATGATAACAATATATATTTATATATATTTACATATGTTGGTCGTTACTTTATTCAAAATAGAGGGGTCCATGTTATGACGTTTCTTCTGGTTCAACTCCATATCTGCTCCGTCCCGCAACTGTGGATGGAGTTGTTTATGCGCAACTGGGCTCACTGCCTTCATTCCTATTGCAGGGCCAGTGAAATGCTTGCATCTGTAAAGTGCTCCGTGTTATTGACATCATGGAGGGGAGGGGAGGGGGAAGGGGACTACCATCTCTGTACTCTCACCAGCAAATTAACTGCCGTCTCCTTGCTGGCCCATCTGTCGAAAAGTATTTCTGAGTCACAGTCGGGTAGAAAAGGCCAAAAAAAATACACAGGCTAAATATGTTTGAGGGTTGCTTCATCCCTGGTCTATTAACAGATTTGGTTGAAATGTGCCGAAGAATATTTACACATGAGTGAATATACAAAGTTATGAAGGCCGTGTACTTATTGCTATTAAAAATGCCTCTTAATAAGCCTAGATGGACTGATTAATGATTGCCTTTAAGTGGTTCTTTATTGCAGAGCGGGTTGTAATTTTTATTTAGCTTGACTTGGCTTCAGTAATCTGATGTCCCAGATGCATTATTTACATGAAGTGCCCTTATTTTCTGTGAATGTCAGGAAAGAATGCTTTGGGACGAAGGCACATTTCCTTCATGATTAAATATTCATGAGTAACTAAAATGTAGATTAAAAGTTGACTGGAATGGAAATTTCAAATGAAATTATTAAATCCTCACAATCAAAAATAAAATCAACTTTGACTTATAATTTAACTTCATAACATCAAGTAGGCCTACATTATTTCATTGTTTATCACTGGTCTCTTTGTTGCTTCATGTCCTATTTCAAATAATCTTAATGTTAATTGCCATCTCAAAGTATACTATGTTATTATCCTTTTACAGATGATGCATACATTAATATCGGGGTTGTGTTAAGATATTAAAGTAAATATTCTGCAACCATTAATTAGTCTCATAAAGACTGCTACTACTTCATGCGCTTGATTCTGGGCCATTTTAGTAGGCTGCTGTTTTTATGTTGGTAGCCGATGCTAACACGGCATTTCTAATAACACACCATTTTTTTCTGCACGTCTCAACATTATTAAGGTAAGAATTATTACAAGGTACCATTTGGATCCAAACTATTGGTATGCTTGTTTCGTACATTACATCACTGCAGAGGGCCAGGATAATTTAAACCTAAGTAATGTTTTTTTGTGTTCTTCTACTGTTTCTGTACTGTTCTGTTGCTGTATCTGCCCATTCTGTAGCTATACCCAACCATCCCCTGAAGTAGGGATCCTTCTTCTGGGTTTCTTCTCAATGTCCCTTCCCTTGGGTGTTTCATCCTTGCCCTTTAGATAGCTTAGGGTGATTAGTATAATAACTTGACATTTATATCGTCAATAGAAGGACACCTGGTGAAGTGCGAATCACAATCAAATCTGAAGTGAAAACATTACAATTAGCGGAAAGATCTTCTCATCAACCACCCACATCACAAATATTTGCAGCCATTTCACATTTGCTAGCTCTACATGTTAAGTTTTGCTTGCAAAAACTGTTTGCTTAAAAGAGAAGTTTTTAAAGGTGGTGGTAGTGTACAATATAGATTTCAGATCTTTATTGTTCCCAAAGTGTGAAAGTCTTCAAATAGAGCAAGTTTCTCATGTTTACAATCCGCACATCTTGAGGTTTTGAAAGCATATCAAATAGACTATATAACCGCATTGTCTGATTACAGTTTAATTCATTTTTCACAATTTACCAGCTCTCGTTTTGAAGAATAATCATTGCGCCATTCGCGCCAAAATAACTCTTGGCTTTAATGATTCCGATGCAATGTATTAACACTTGTTCACATTCCAGTGAGCTTGGAAATTTCACATAATACTCACTACTGCATCATGATTCAAAAGTAAAATATCAACCTTATTAGCAGAATTTTCAGACTATATAGTAGTGGAATAAAATGGTTGGTGCTATCTGGTTGGCGGCCCGGGCCACGCCAGGGGCCTTGCCTCCGCTGCAGGATCGACGGCCGACCCTGCACGGCCTTGGTGGACACTGAGTAGACCATCTCCCTGGCGCGTCTGGGCGTTTTTCCGGGCACCACCGGCGCACTCTCGTGGGGGTGGACGGCGACCAGCATCCGCCTGACGACCGTGACGGGACAGGAGACCGGAATGAGGGGGAGGAAGCGGCTGGCCGTCCGGGTGGCTGATCAGGAGGTGATGCATGAGTTTTGGCTCGCTGTCATCCGGGACTCATGCATCATCGGCCTGGACCTGCTGACCCGTTGGGGTGTCAGGGTGGACATGGCCGGAGCAGCCTTCACCGTCGGCGCGGAGACTGTGGAGCTCCAGTCCGGATGGGGAGGGCACGAGGGCTCTGGCGGCCAGCGGAGTAGTCGCCAGGTTGTGCCAGGCGGCGCCAGGCGGCGGAGGACAAGGTCCGCGAGATGGCTGCCGGGGGGGTGCTCTAGCCCTCGTCCAGTCCATGGGCGGCACCGGCCGTCCTGGTGAGAAAAGAAGGATGGCAGCTGGAGGTTCTGCGTGGACTACCGGCGCCTCAATGCCCCTGGTCCTGTCGTCCTGTCGGACTGCAGTTCAGGAGTCCAGTCACTGCACGCCGGCTGCCCTCATGTTCGGGCGGGAGCTCCGGACACCGGTGGACTTGGTTTTCAGGTCCCCGCCGAGCCTGAGATCACTGGGGGTGCGGCTATGGACTATTTCCGCAGGCTGAGGGATCGCCTGCTGGTGGTCCATGACTACACCAGTCAGGCTCAGGCTGCCTCAGGGGTGAGGCAGAAAAGGGGCTATGACACTCGCTGCCGGGGACGAGCGTTCACAGCCGGGGACAGGGTGTGGGTGTACTGCCCCGTCAGAAAGAGAAGGGTCTGCCCTAAACTGCGGAGCCACTGGCAGGGGCCTGGGGAAATCATCAACAGAGTGTCCGAGGTGGTGTAACGCCTGCGGATGCCGGGCGCCCGGGGGCGTATGGTGGTATTGCACCAGGACAGAATCTCGCTGTACCGCCCCCTCGCCCCGGTTGTGGCTGGTGAGGGAGGCGGAACTCCTCGTGGTTCCCCGGGCGGCTTCCCTGCCCCTGCCGGCTTCCCGGACGGGGCAGTTGGCCCTGCGGTTGCCGCCCCTGGGGGGGTTCAGCGGCAGGGGCCTGGCTGGACACTTGAGGGACTATGTACTATGTATCTGGTGATGGGGTCATTGGGCACGACTGACCCCCTCGGATGGGAGCTGTGTGGCGACTCCTCAGGGGGAGTTGGTGTTGTCTCCCGCGATTGTCTCCCGCCGGAGCCCCGCTGCCAGCTGCCGAGCATCACGGCCTCGGCAGCGGGCAGCGCCGAGGCACCACCGCCCTGCGGCGGTGGTGCCTCGCGGTGGTGTTGCCTCTCGGCAGCGGGCAGCAGGAGACAAACCCTTTCTCCTCCATGTCGCGGTCCATATAATTCAGGAAGTCAAGGCCAAAGTTCCTTTGCCTCCTTTGTCAGACTGTATACATATAGAAATATCATAAAGATAAATATATATATGTACTGGAATGCAATAAGCAACCCTATAGGGGGATTATTTGTTTATCAACACGGCTGATGTGCACAAAGAAAGATGGGAAAAATAAGATTTGTTTGATTGGTTGCCATGTTTATCTCTGTGTGGTTAATTTGCAGTTGTGGTGTTAATTAGAGATTTTGTCAGCTTATTGTTACATTAAACTGTGATCAGAAATTATATGCTTTATATGCTATAGACCCTATAGTATCTGTGGTATAAAGACTGGGATGAATTTCGAATTATAAATATGTACACTTTATGTTGAAAGTATAGACGTCGCGTTTTCCATTGAAACGAATGGCGCAGTGATTATTCTTCAAAACAAGAGCTGGTCAATTGTGAAAAATGAATTAAACTGTAATCAGACAACTCTGTTATATGCTATAGACCCTAGAGTATCTGTCGTATAAAGGCTTGGAAGAATGTCGAATGATAAATATGTACACTTTATGTTGAAAGTATAGACTGTCGCGATTCCCATTGAAACGAATGGCGAGGTGATTATTCTTCAAAACGAGAGCTAGTAAACTGTGAAAAATTACATAAACTGTAATCAGACAATGCGGTTATATGCTATAGACCCTAGAGTATCTGTGGTATAAAGGCTGGGACGA
This sequence comes from Gadus morhua, assembly GCF_902167405.1. Taxonomy (NCBI): domain Eukaryota; kingdom Metazoa; phylum Chordata; class Actinopteri; order Gadiformes; family Gadidae; genus Gadus; species Gadus morhua. The sequence goes on along the minus strand of NC_044067.1, from coordinate 19,195,896 downwards.
ATGTCGAATGATAAATATGTACACTTTATGTTGAAAGTATAGACTGTCGCGATTCCCATTGAAACGAATGGCGAGGTGATTATTCTTCAAAACGAGAGCTGGTAAATTGTGAAAAATTAAATGAACTGTAATCAGACAACGCGTTATATGCTATAGACCCGCCTAGAGCATCTGTGGTATAAAGGCTGGGACGAATTTCGAATTATAAATATGTACAATCCCTAACGCTCTCTGGCTCGTTGCTCAGCGGACTAGAATACCTCCCGTTGCCAAGTCGTAGCTACGGTCCGTCCTATTTATGTGAAAAACTTTATATTTGGATTGTACAACGCATGAAAATATAAATGAATGATCTTAATTTCTTTTCCTTGGCAAGTGACCATGGCATAAGCGGGATAATGCCCTTCGAGGTGTCAAAAACATGTTTGATCGATCGTAATTAAAGGGGACTACTTTTTGAGGGAGATGAACTCAAACAGAGTATACATTTAATAAGCATGCAATATGAATAAGAAAAAGCATAATTATTAAAGTATTTTATTGTTCTATTATGTTGGCAAGCAAGAAGTAGAATAAATGGGATAATCAGTCTTAATAAAAGGGTTTGTGCAACCAACCGCACAACAAGACATGATTGCGGCTCTTGTCGCTTTCGTCTCTTTCTGCCAACGACATGCACGGAGAACGGGGAGTGACGTAGAGTGACGTAGACGGATAATCCCTCTATAGTAACAATATTAGGCCAAAACATTACTCAATACACTCAAAAACCTATGAGGGCCTGCGGCCTCATAGGTTCCGGCTCCTATAACCCTAACCCTTTGAACACTATTACCTTAGTTTATATGAACACAATCAGCAAACATGAAAACCATTAGGAAATAATAACTACACCATTATTCTAATATTAATAAAATATATTATCATTTTTCATGCAGGCTTATAAAGGCAATAAATAATGTTAATTAATGGTTAATTAATTGACCCTTATTGTAAAATGAAACCAATTGGTGTGCAGTCTGTATTTTTAATCCTGATTGACTTGCAACATGTTTGAATGCATTGATTAATCTTGTTGATGTCATATATGTCTGCTACATAAGCCCTGCACGCAAAATCACTTATTTTAGATTTTTGAACAGTAGTTTTTCCCCCTTAATCTGACAAAATAATGTAAAATGATCTTGTTCTACCGAGCGCATAAAGTATAAAATTCATACCTTTACTTGTTTATGAACCCTTACCCTAACCTTTAACTCACAATCGCACATGATGTAATTCTTTCCACTGTAAAGCGCTCAAATCAAGCTGCCTTTAAAACGTTGAACAAACAATTATACAAACTTATCCCATTATACAATTTATATACAAATGCATAATTTATACTGTTCGTCGTAACATTAAATGAATGAAGACATTATGGCCCTATAGCACATTTGCACCTTGGAACCCATTGGCATTGCTATACATATGATTAAAGCCATTCAGTAGCCTAATAATATGCACACTGGCCCCAGTAATTAGGATGATGTGAGCCAGTTCACCCCAACCCATGCACAGTTTCCTCACATACATTTTACATCAGCCAGCTCAAAGACACAAAGATACATCAAAAAAGGTCCACACACGAAAACTCTCTCACACACACAAACACACCCACACAAATCATGTTCATTTCTCCCTGTCCTGCAGACCTCTCTGTTTCTTAAAGCCCAGCTCAGCTCCCTCTAACCCCACCTATCCCCCAAAAGAGAATGCACCCAGGGGTGTAACCTCCCCAGCCGGCCTAGGAACGGCATCGAGACATCCAGAAGGATCTCTCTTTGTCTGTCAGCCAGCCCCATACTGAGAGTCATAATGTAAGCTTCCGGCAAAACCCCTCTTCCTTCACAGTGGAGAAGGTGGATCAGCATTCCTCTTTGTTTGATGCTGCTGCTGCATCAAATGTAGCGTCAAAGCACCGGGGGCTAAGAACGCTCTATTCTTTGTGCTGCTGGATTTCGTTTTCCTTCTGTTGTTGTTGCTGTTGTTGTCGATAGAGGTAAAGAACTTTACAAGGCAGCGTGTTCAGTCAAGGTGCCTTTACAACGTGTCGCCGGGGCAGTCGGAGGTCACGCCTTGGTTGCGTTTCCGACTTAGAAGAACCCCAATTGTCATGCAACACGGGGCGCTGAGCTAGGGGGGGTCAAAGGTGGCACTACAGCGAGCATTTGAGCGGTAACTCGCTCCAATGCTCCCGCATTTAAATTCAGGCAGCGGTGGACACAAAATCACCTCCCAGAGCCCAACCTTAAAGACCTCCGGAGAAATGGGTTGGCATCCACCACCGACGCACACACATGCATTGGCACACATACTTACATATACCCACGCACACACACACACACGCACACACACACATACGCGCACACACACACGCACACACACGCACACACACACACACAAACTACCACTCACACACAAACACTAAATCACACAACGACGCTAACCCACACACACACACATGCATACACGACACACATCAACACTAACCCAAACACCAACACTAATCCCCACACTTACACAGTAAGTAACACACACATACACACACTTACACAGCAAACCCACTCACACACACAAACACACACACACACACACACACACACACACACACACACACACACACACACACACACACACACACACACACACACACACACACACGCACACACGCACACACGCACAAACAAAAAGCGATGAACTGCTCCATTCGGCATGGTTCACCTTGGCTGGGAAGAGAAGGAGAAGTTGTGGATCTCCAGGGTTGGTGCTGTGGGGGCCGAAGCTGGGACTGGGGGCTGGAGAGATGAGTGTAGAACAGCTCCCGGTTGGCTTGTTTTCATTTTCCTTCTTCTTCCGGTAGTGAAAATTCAATCTGTGAAAGCTAACACAGGTTTTTCCATCAAGTCAATAAGCCCCGTCTCCCGTCGGTTCTCCTATGCTAATAGAGAGTGGCTACTGGGGGGAGAAGAGTCTACGGGCACTTAGACCTCATTATTCTACCCGGTGACCTTGGGACATGGGTTGAATGGCCAAGCGAGGGCTCTATTATTTTGTCACGTACCTAAAGATAGACCTTCTTTTAGACACGCCTCAGAGACTCTCCGAGATAGAGGTAGTATCTTCATTTGTTCCGGTGTAAAGTCTACCGCTGTGGGTACCAGAATACAACCGGTTGGAACCAATGCTTGGTTCATCGACACAGCTCTATTCTTCTACTCCTATACCACCTGAAACTGTTTGGGGTTAAAAGGATTTTAGTTGAGGAGCAGACGTAACTTGGTTAACTGCAACGTACAGAAGGTCTGGAATTGTTAAGCAGTATTCACAGACTCGTATCCTCAGCGTCTGTCAATTGGGTCTGGTTCCTTGCTCTTGTTTGTTGGATTTCAGATTCAGACGGCTAATTAAATATTACGTCTAAAAAACATAACTAATTTGTCTATGTTAAAGGGAAAATATCATCAACAAACATCATTTCCTTAAATCAATTTGTCTTTGCATCGTAAAATGTTGCAGAGAACCCCCAAATTGTTTCAGGCTAATACACCAACGTCTCAACGTAGCTAATTGAATTCCATGTGTGACATTAATTAACGCAATTCTTACGTGAGATTTCTTAAATTTGTTTTTCCTTTTAATATGTACCCTTAAAGTTAATAACAATTGTATAGCGCTGGTGAGTGTGATCAAGTTCTCTGAAGGAAAGTAAACTTTCTTTTTTTGTTCTTCCTGTTTATTACACTATGCTTAGTCCTCAGGCTCACAGCAACTGTCTGAAGTCTATTCTCAAATAATGCTTGCCCGGAGCTGACACTAAAGCAGCCTAATAGGGACTTGAAGGCAGGCCATCACTGCTCTGAAGCGTTGCATAACAAGCCCAACAGAAACACAACATAATTTAGCTCTGGTTATAAGGTCAGAGGTAAACTAAGGGTCAGCAACGGCGACTCAACAATAACCTTGGGCTGAAATGAACAAAGCAGTGGCAAAACAAAACAGAACAAAACCAACAAACGAAACAACATGACAAACTGGAGAGTGCAGAGGAGTTGGCAGCCACCGCCGGAGCCACAGAGTTTTCCCATAATGCAGAGGGACACAGGCCTGGCATGGGTTCATAACGCGTAACTCAGCGAGCGAGCAAGCGTCGCGGCCCCCTGCCACACAGAGCACACTGCGGAGCGAGACACCCTTCTCATCTCGTCAACCGACCATCTCGCATCTGGAGCCAAATAATTATTTTATTTACTTTTAACTTTCCCACTGGTACATTTGGTTGTCTGTTGCTTTTGGCAGTCAGTGATTTGCTGTTTGTCATGCTCTGAATGATAATCTTCTCCGGATCCAGAATTTGTAGTTCAATTCTGGGGAGAGGAGAGTGCTTTAGTGCTACAATGAGGGGAATTATACAGATGCTGGCATTTTTAAAATGTGTTTGGGAATATATTTTTACATATATTTATTGCTTTAACTGGAGTTTACTGGATCAAATCAGGGTCCATCATCCTTTATCCTTCATGCCTAATCTTGACACTGCTGTGTGAACAGATGGTGTGCAACCATGGTCTAAGCTGTGTGTGTGCCTGCATGTGTACATGCATGGGCACAGATTTGAATGTATTTGCGGGATTGTCAATGACTACATTTGTACATGTGTGCGTTATTGTAGATGTGTATGTATATGTGTTATTATAGATGTGTTTGTGTGTGTGTGTGTTTTATTGTAGATGTGTATTTGTGTGTGTTATTAAGATGTGTTTGTGTGTGTGTGTGTGTGTTTTATTGTAGATGTGTATGTGTGTGTGTGTGTGTTATGGTAGATGTGTTTATGCATGTGGTCGATGTTCTTGTGTGTGTGTGTGTGTGTATATGTCTGTGTACTTGTGTGTGGGTGCGTGTGTGTCTGCCCGCACATGGCCGTGAGTGTAGACAAACTAAAAGGAGCCGACCCTTGCAGTTTTGTTTTTCCTCAACCCGCCAAAAATCCTCCTCCATCTGATGGAAGCTGAAAGCTGCTTAGCTAAAGGGTTAAGGTGTCCCCAGTAAGTGAGCCATCCAGCAGGACACACTGCAGCAGCGTTGGCTGCCAGCCTAGCGGTGCTGTTGGGGAGCTTAGGCCCCGGTCCTCTGGCTGCGTCGCCTGTGGAGGATGGGGACGATGCCGCTGCATTAACCTCCCTCTCAGGAGACTTCCACTAACAGCTCAGCCGCTGAAGCTTATTTTAACACCGGCAAAAGTTGACAGTACAAACACCCTATTTTTCCGCCTTAAAAAAATTAGACTCGATGGTTTCCTGTGAACGTTAAAGCCCCAGATTTCAACCATATGAGAGTATCAATGGATGTTATGGAGGAATAAGCTGATGTTACATTACCATGTTATATTTACTGTCAGTTCTACATTAACCTCTCTTCTGTAAGTATAGCATATAATCACATACATTCAAAATTTTCCACTACAACTGCAGACATATAATCAACACAAATCACACATGCGATCCCATCATAATTACATCGCCTCCACTAGTCAGCATGTACGTGATTGTGGTGTTAATGCAGAACACACTACGCTAATGTCAGGCGAGTCCTCCACCCTCTTAGGCTGCTGAGCTCCAGAGACAGGTGGTGGCGTCTATTGGCCAATTAGAAGTGCACCTAGCATTACAGTGTACGGATCGCCGCACAGCCTACCTCTGTTCATTCATGATATCAGTGAGTCCGGAGTAGCCCAGGTCAACGGCCCCCCCACCAGCATTCCACACTCCTGCTCTATGATCTCCAGACGCCTGGCTCCGGCCAAAACCGTCCGTCCGTCCGTCCGTCCGTCCGTCCGTCCGTCCGTCCGTCTGTCTGCCAAGCCCAATGGTCGCTATCATCTACATAGACTTCTCTCTCTCTCTCTCTCTCTCTCTCTCTCTCTCTCTCTCTCTCTCTCTCTCTCTCTCTCTCTCTCTCTCTATTTCTCTCTCTCATTGGCCTGGTCGCCTGGCTCCCGCCCAGCCCTCCATTGTGAGCAGTTTAACTGCTTCCACTGTCGCTGCCAGCGTCTGTGTGGATTTGTCGGTGCCAAATGGAATATTGCTTTGATCGCAAGGTCACTCGCCATGACAGAGAACCTTTTTGGAGCCGAGCATAACAAATTAACTATTTCTGGAAGAAACAGGAAGAATATTACGTTAGAAATATACATTTTATATATATATTAGCTGAACATGTAGGCTTTACAGTGTTTGCATGCTATAATTGCTGCCACCTTTCTATACTGGTGAAAGTCACTGGGTTCGATCCCCATTGTCCATAGCCACTCTGAAGGAATCCTAGCGCAAGATACCCAAACAATAACCTGGCTCTAAATGTCAAAATTCACTAAATATCTGCTTAATAATCAGTAATACCAGGCACATGCATCACAAGGTCTTACATATTTTATGGTTCCATATACAACTGCAGATAATTGTACGAAATGCAACGTGAACAATATTCCTTCTATCAACCTAACAATATCCCCAAACAATTCTACACAGCCCGTTTGCCCTTGAGGATAACTTGCCATGGGAGTGAAACAGTATGAAACTATACAAGCTGTCAATACCACGGTATTCCAGAAACTGCAGGGTTGAAGATAATGACAAAGACAGCAACACCATTATTTCCTGCGGAAAAAAGGGTGAAAAGACCTGTAGCACACACACACATTCACACACAATGACACACACACTTACACGTATATTCACGCACACACACACACACACACACACACACACACACACACACACACACACACACACACACACACACACACACACACACACACACACACACACACACACACTATCAGCTAGATAATGTCCGAGGACTTCATCAATTCCGCTGCATCCATATCACACCAAACAGACGGCAAGATGTCCTCTCTCTTTCCCAAGGAATCCCGGTTGCCATGTATTTTGCTCTAAATCCTCTTTTGCAGTTTTCAATTTCCTCTCAAATTGAATTCTTGCAGCACGGAGATATGTTCAGGGTGACTTCTAAAAAAAGTAGATAGAGGCCAAACAGGCAAGAACTTTCCCATTTCCTAGAGAAAACAGATGCCCAGCCATGCAAAGTAATTGGGAAAGGGGAGGACATGGAAAAAGCAGCTAAAAATATCACGCTCCATGCTTGGAATTATGCCCGCGTATTGGAAATAATCTGCAGATATGGTATGGTACACGTACCCAAGGGGTGGGGAATCAACAAAGTGCGCTGCATCACTATTCTATCAATACACTGGTACGTTGAAATCATTGTGTATTGACGGGTCATTTTACCACCAGGTGTGAGGTGGATTAACCACAACAAGCCCTATCTATATATTGGGACATCACACAGGTGATATATGACGGATAGATCAACCTACCAACTAGCAGACTGTTCCAACCGGTAGGCTGGTCTATCCATCATACATCTTGGGTGGATCCTACCTGGTATGACGTCACTTCATCAGATTATAAAACTGCTTCAACTGGCTCATCAACATCCCACTTGGTGGTGCAATAGGGACCCTTAGTGATGAGATATTTTCAGAATCCAAAGACATACACACAGTGCCAGCAGTTAGAGTGTGAGACGCCGACTGCGAGAAAGAACTTTCTAATGTATTATTCATTAATTAAACATCTAAAGCGCCGTCTAGAGACGCAATACAGTATGGGAGGATCACAGCTCCCAGCTGTATTAAGATTTTCTTTTTTTCTTCCATGGAAATGGTAAATTGACAGAAGAGACATTTCTTGCAAAAAAATGTTAAGCCTTAGGTGAGCAATTATCTGAGTTGTGTGTTGGATTTAAACAAGCAACTTCCTAGAATTTATTTTACAGGAGAATAATGTATGCATATACCGTTTCTATTATGTTTCAGCAGACATGTTATAAACATGTTTGCATTCCGCCTTTTGCAGACGCCTTTTACACACACACACACACACGCACAAACAAAGACACACACACACAAACACATACCCACGCACACAAACACACACACACACACCCACACACTTACACATATAGAAACAAATGCCGTCACAAACAATGTAAAACAAAAATGCACATACAGACACACACAATACAGAACACAAACATACTGAACACAGAAATCTGTGAAGTCAAACCTTCCTTCATATCCTAGAATTTGCTATTAAGCACGTCTTTAAGCGCCACAAACTGGACAGGTAATTTCCTTCAAGGCATTCTGAAATGGACTCTTGGATGAGATTCTCTCTAGTGAAAGGCGAGCATTGTCAGCAATAAAAAGGAAGGAAATCAGATTGATAAAAGCCGCACAGTGAGGAGTGTTAGAAGCCCCGTCTAGACTTCCTTTAACACTCATTTCCTCTATCTTAAATTTTTTTTATAACCTGTGCTTAACTCCGAGAAGTTTTTTTCCCATTGTTGGTTCCCCCCCCCCCCCCCCCCCCCCCCAAACCCCCCACCTCATCCTCCCATACACCAGCGCGCTGAGCCAGTGGCCGCCGCCATCGCAACACTAGACACTAATTGCTTTATCTCAGCTTTTGTCTGAGGGGTCAGGAACGAGTTTACCGAGCGGGGTGCAGACGGCGACACGGACGACACCGTAAATTGGAAAAAGAGATAGAGGCCAGAGGAAAGAGGCGAAAGGAGAAAAAAAGAAAACTGATTTCAATTTGTGCACAGTCCACGTCAGAAGAGTTTACCGCTGACTCCATTAGCCGTTCAGATTAGAAGGGCCGTGAAGTG
>NC_044067.1:19109600-19182100 GCF_902167405.1 Gadus morhua | reverse complement strand
CTGCCCTTGCCAATGACAAGTATATACCATCCAACATAAACATATGCTAATTTTTAAATCCCCTCAAACTTCAAATTTCTGAAACAAGAAAGACCATAATGGACTAACCTATAAAATAAACACCAAATGATGATAGAGAAATTATTAAATTATTGTCTAGTGGAAGCAGCTCTAGAGTTCATCTCTATTTTTTATGACCTAATATTAGAAGTTATTAGAGTTAGAAATACAAAAAATGTAAATAGAATACGCAACGCATTTCGCACACGTCAATAAGATTTCATTCTCACTGAGAAGAGATATGATGAGATATTTGAACTGCAACTCATTATTTTTCATAATATTTGAGCCACTCATATTTTCAGGAATTTGAAACCTTCAGGTCCCTTGAAGGTCGCGGGGCTCTTATTGTGATATGATAGTGTGCATGAAATGCCCTCTTCATCAGTAAAGGAGCACTTCAGAGCTGGTGTTCTCAAGAGCAGAGCAGACATTCCTGGTCACTCTCAGCCTGAGAACTTCACAATAAGACGGCCTGATCTTCTTTAGATCACAGCTCACTACCCCATGCTGTCAGACAAACTAGATTCACAAACACAAGATTTATGTTGTGTTTGTGTGGCTGTCTATCTGGGTGTGTGCCTGTCTGTCATTCTGTTTGTTTATCTGTAGTGCTGGTCTGTTTGTGTGTGTGTACATGTGTGTGTGTTTGTGTGTGTGTACATGTGTGAGTGTGGGTGTACACATGTGTGTGCGTGTATTTGTGCACTGCGAGTGGAGAATTCTTGTCTTGGCTGGAGAAGATAAGGTGTGAAACTGGACCACCAAGTGAAGGACTGCTGCCCATCCTGTCTATGGACAGGGTTCTCATTAAAGAAAACACCAAATCAGGCTTCAAATACGTTTTTCATTCAAACTGCCATCTGCCGAGGCATGAGGGAGAGCTGTTATTGCACCACAAGAATCGCTTGTCAACGGAAAAGGTCAATAAAGAAACATATTGCTTGTTAATAGCTCCTTGGGAGGCATACTGTTTAGTATTTTTCTTTAACCTTAAAATGTTTATTTATTTTTATACAAAGACACAATGCATATATAATGTAATACATCAGTGGTAGATTTAATTAAATGCACAATAGTAGCAGCACATTTTTCCCTAAATCAGAGTAGTATTTTGTGTTTTGGCTGAAATGTCCTAATTATCCATTTGTTGGCAGGTAAAAGGCTCAGGTGTGTGTTACCAGACAGGAGGCTGCAATCATCCAATGAGACAACTTGAGCAGAACTTTTGGCAGACAACAGCCACCACAAAACCTAATTATTATAATGAAGCATAGCTTTATTTTTGTGTAGGTTTGTTGTTCTTGTGAAACCATAGGACATCTCTTACCAAATACTGTTAAAGGTCAAAAATGCATACAAGAATTTGTGTATGTGTCATCAAGCTAGCGGCTAGAGGATCTATGCATAATGAGAAGAGCGAGGGCCTTATCAAAATGAGAATGTTTCTTCTGTGGAACGTGGGCACACAGGGGAGGCAGAGACAAGGACAGTCGAGGAATTAACCCCATTCTTCAGAAGAGCAGCCAGCTGTTTGCGCTAATTGACACAAGTGGATTATCTGGATTATCTGAAGTAAATACAAACCGACTTGTCCGCCATTGTTGCTGTTCTGAGTCGGTTCCTCAATGGAGTAGAAATAGTAAAGATGGAAACAAAAATCAAAAAACTGTCTGGCTGACACCAGCGAGGCAAATTGGAAGAATATTGCCTGGATTTAAACAAGATAGAAATTTTAGAAACAAACACTTAAAATTGTCTCCTGCAACATTTGCAGGAGCAGCGGGTGGAATGGACTTCTGTGGAAGTCGGCCTTGAGCCCTGGGCTTCTCCCTGCATCCAGACATGAACATGAAGAGAGAGAGAGAGAGAGAGAGAGAGAAAGAAAGAGAGAGAGAGAGAGAGAGAGAGAGAGAGAGAGAGAGAGAGAGAGAGAGAGAGAGAGAGAGAGAGAGAGAGAGAGAGAGAGACACACACAGGACCATCGTGTGATTACAGTTTTGTTTGGGGAGGAAGGTGGGGGGCTACTCCCTGCCAGTGGCTTTTGCCAGAAATCATTCTCCCGCTGAAATGGTATTGGAAGAGTATCAAAATGGTGTTATCCAAACCGACCTCATTTGGTTGGAGCTCCGATACTGGGTTTCATGCCTTGGATTATGTTCATAGACACCATTGTTGTTTAATCAAATTAAAACCACAAACACGTGCAAGGGTACTGGCTTCCTTGGGACTCAGCCCATGGTGAAATGGAGGATGCTTGACGTGCTAACTTGTAGCACAATGTATGGACCTGTAGCCCCATGCATGGACAAGTAGCCCAATAAATGTACCTGTAGCCCATGGTTTCTCAACGGGGGCGGTACCCCCTGGGGGGCGTTCGCACAACCTAGGGGGGCCCTGGGAACGTGATTCCATTTTTGGGGGGGATTTTAAACTGTTTTTTTTTTTTTGGTGTAAGAATAGGCTACCTGATATAAATAGCCTATTTTCATTTATTGGTTTCTAACCCCTCTACCGTCTCAGCTACTTTTTACTGTCTATGCGCAGTGGAACATTGATAATACAGCGCGGTATCGTCATGATCTCTATAGTAACGCTGATAAACATAACCCAAGTTCGCGGGTTAACAGTTCAATAACCAACACAACACAATCAAACATGGCCGATAGCAAGAAAAAAATATCAAATTTTGTTTCATAGCCCATTTTCCTCCTTCCTCTTGTTCAGTTCCAGCTGCTCTGAGCGTAGTCCCCACGAAAAGGCTGTTGCATTTCAAATACAAAAAAATATATAGGCCTTATTAGGCCTCTGCATGCGATCTGTTTTCGTGGAGTCCGCGTTGCCCGGGCCGCGGTGCCTGTGGTTCCCGGGCCATTCATTAATTCGTTCACGGGGCATGGCGGGAGTCGCGGGAGACACGGGAGTGGTCGCGGTGCCCAAGGTCAAGGTGCCTGGGCCGCAGGGTGCCGCGGCAGGACGGGAGACGTGGCGGCCGGGAGTCGCGGGAGTGCCCGCACTGAATGAATGTTCAATCCAACCTTTTCTTCCTCAACTCTTCTTTCTTGGCCTCTCTCTCGCTATTAGTGACCAACGCAAAATCAATGAAAAACGATGCACTGACAACTTTAAGCAATATAACACGAGTGTGTGTGGGGTTGTTAGTTTATTTATTTTTTTATTAAGGTCAGGGGGGCGTTTGCTCAAAAAAGGTTGAGGTTAATCACCGGTACAAGATCCTCAGGGTGCACTCACACTAGGCCATCTGGCCGTGGCCGTTGGCCGTTTTCACACCTAACCGTGCTCAACTGGCCCCATTGTTCTCTGGCCTGCATTCACACTAGGCCATCTGGCCGTGGCCGTTGGCCGTCGCAACTGTGGCCTGGCCACGGTAGGCTCTTGTACATACGTCATCACGTCGTAACACGTCATCACCAAGCGTCCGCTGCATGGACCATAATAATGTCTGCCGCCAGTCAGAGTTTTAACAACAATGGACAACAACACAGAGAACACAGTTCACACTTTGACAGACACTCGACTTCTCTATGGGACAAACGTTTACCAACAGTTGAACCGCTTGACGTCATGTTTACCGTTTAATGGGAAAGAAGGCTCGTCGCCTTTATTATGTCCATGGTCGTCGCATGGACTATCTGTCATCCAGCTCAGGTTGCGCAGCCGTGCGTGTGCGCGTGAGTGCACCCTTAGGGTACCGGAAGGAATACAAAGGACTATGGAGGTAGTGAAGGAGCATGTGTCTTAGAGACAGGCCGATGAAGGGACAACCAATTTCCATTCCAACCAATAACAACCTGTGAGGTCCCCTAGGCCTGTTGCACAAGGCTCTTCAAAAATGCTGCTTAACATTATAGGCAACTCCCAAGAGTAAAAAAGAAAACATGCAAGCGTAATGGTGCAAGAACTCAAACACACTTACATGCACACACACACACACACACACACACACACACACACACACACACACACACACACACACACACACACACACACACACACACACACACACACACACACACACACACACACACACACACAAAAGCTAACACTAGCGAACCCCTCAAAATGTAATAGACGGCGGTCATCTAAAATAGGCACACTAAAAGTTCTGGGGAACCATTAAAGACATAAGTGCTGGACTTCTGTAATCAATAATCAATGGTGCCTGCGCTTAATAATTCATAAGTCTTTGATGTTGGGTCTGAGCCATGGAGATCTCTCTTGAAATAGATCGCTCTTTCAGGAGCCTTTGACAATTGGATAGAGGCAGGAGGGACAGAGGTTGATTCCCAAGGGCCCGGCCTCATCTTTCAGATTCAAAGGACAGAAAGGCCCTCTTTGTTCATAAAAGGCACTTTGCAGCCGCGGCTGTCAGCAGCGATGGTATGGTTCTTAATGCACGGCAACCTTTGCCCTTTCGGAGACGGCTCAAATAGCGGGAAAAGAGAAACGAAACAAGGACAGACTGGAGAACATGGTGAATATTTGATTTGTCTGGTTTCTTGGCTAAATAAGAGCACAGGTCAAAAGGAGAAACGCAGGATGTGCTAAGCTGTGAAAAACACCTCAAATGTACCTGTACCTGTACATGTACTTATTTTTAGTTTTTTGGAAAATTAATGATGTATTTCTGAATGTTTCAGATAATAAGACCAAAAACTAAAGAACGCTTGGATAATGAAAAGCAAAATTCTAACTATGAAAGGTCATTAAAAACGGATGATGGAGATCTGAACGTGAAGCCGACAGTTTCACTAATAGCCCTCTGGAAAGAATGAGCGTGGTTTGCTTGCGGTCTCATCCACAATGCCCTTCACCTGTTTGCTAGGACAACATTGCCAATTAAGATGTGTATGCTGCCATATGTTTGTACTCCAACAAAATAAAATAACAGTTACAACTATTTAAATTTGACAAATAATTAGAGGCTCAAAAATTATCCCAGCCTCTGAAATTAAATCGAAACCAACGTCCGTTTGCCACCTCTGGATCTCTCCGACCTTCTGGATCTCACGCCTGATCGCATCACTTTAAACCGACTCTGTGGCCTTGCCAACGTGTTGAATTGACACACATGCGGATCTCACCGCAAGACTCCAACACCTATCGCCACTCGACGGACAGCCCAAGGCTGCATCTTTTTGTTGGAGTAGTTTGTGTTTTCTGTCTCTTGAGTTGTGTCTCTCAGGACGCTTACCCCCCCACTGAGTAATGAGGACAGGGGTGAGGGTAAGGGGGGATGGGGGGATGGGGGTGGAAGGCTGGGTAATTATTTTCACTTGGGAGACGGTGAGTGGTCCCTCTGCATTTGTCACCGCCGTGCCGTGACAGTGGACTATCCACCATCAACACTAATGAGCAGCAGAATCACATTATCTAGCAAGGACAACACCTCTAGCACACAAACATGCTCTAAAAATAAAGAGCACGCTTTCCGCTATTTTTTTCAGACTGCAGGAAAGGTAAGATAAAGACCACACACACAAACACACAGAGATGCTAAGAGTGGAGAAAACAGTGAGAGGCATGAGCCGGGAAAGAGCCTCTGCATTTATGAGTGCTATTTTTTTAAAAGTACTGCAAGCTTTAAATGAAAGAAGCGGTCGTAAAGGAAGGTGAGGTTTGGGGCTTGTGTCAAGGGGTATTTATTAATATGCAACACTAGCCAAAGGCAGCGCGACAATACCTTGTGGCTTTCCTCCTTTTATTGTACGCCCAAAAACACACGCCATCTGGACCACAAAAAACAACTCTTTGTTTTTTCCTTCCTGACAAAAGGGTGTACCCTTGGCAGATTTTGTCCCCCTGTCACTTTGAATATTTCCACAGATTTGTATGCCTTAACGCTTGCTACTTCATCAAAGTCCTCTGTGGTGCTGCTTAATGCAATTTATCGTGAGGGAGGAAGCAGTCATCGTGCAAGTTGCAAGTAGTCTGCAAGCAAGTTTGGCAAAAAACGATTGCAGAAATAATCCCTGATGTGGTGTGTCGTTATTACATTATTCAGTGTTATTTTATTTATTTATGGTGTCTTTAGGGCAGCTGTGTTATCTGACCTCATAATGTATAATAAAACTCTGGAGGACTGGGTCAAAACATTGTGAAAACACCAAGAAAATGAAAAGAGAGGAGAGGATTGAGATATGTCGCAAAATTAATACTCAAATTAATACAGCAGAAAGTCTCGCTTTATACTATACTTAATAGCAATTACTCAGGTTATTGTACTTTTCTAGTCCATTTGGAAATAAGCAGGATGGGGAAGGCTGTACCAAGGTATTACTGAATCTATTTTCCAATTAAACGTAAACCATTCTCTTTAATTGCTTTAATTTTATTAACGATTCTCATTGTGTTCAAATAAAGGAAAAATGAACTTCTATAACAATAAAGCAAAGCACTACGACCTTTTCAGGGCATATCGGAATGTATACCAGCATAATGTAGTCATGCTTTAAATTCTACAGCAGGGAGCACCAGAAAATAATGGAACTATGCCGCCAAATTAAAATAGTAAATAGTATAAATGGTTAAATCCATGACATGGGTGTTTTCCTGACCGATATGCAATATTTGGCAGCGTAGCGAAATTCAACTGACATCTTTTTTGGATTCAAACAAAGACTACAAGCTACTCATTTGCACCTCAATCATGATATTGAATGAAAGCGGATTCATATGCTTAATGCTTATCCAAAAACTCAACAGTTTGGCAACACAGTATCACGCAATGACGCTTTGGAAAGACACAGACAGCACAGATCCGCTACTGCATCCAATCGGAGGCGGCGCTGGCTGCTCTTTAATCAGCGGCGGTGTTGTGGATGATAAAGACACATGTAGGGATCAGGTTGGAGCCAGGCCACCTCGGAAGGACCGAGTTGTGATCATCAGCAGCTCCGTCTGGGTTTGCTTTCAAACTGAGTTCAATTCATCCCGTTGTCACTCTTGACTACGCGGCCTCAATCACAGCCAACACAAGACTAATGACGGGTTTCTAAAGCCTTGGTTCAGGAATTAGCATAGTCATTTAAAAACTGTGGATTTTAATTGGCTACAACGTATGGTAACATGAGGAATGGAGGTGGTAGCGTCGTTACTCACTCACATCATATTTAAGTGTTGAATGATCGTGGCGCATTGATATTTGTTTTATGTATTTGCAAGAATGTGTATGGTGCATGGGGACTTTTCCTATCCCCTGCTTGAACACCACAATAACTACTGCCTCACTTTTCTTCCCACTCTGTGTTGGTCTACCAAAGTATATAGACAATTTCATTGGTCAAAAGAGCGCAGGGGAAACTCCATAATTAAAATGCCACTGATACGAGCCTTTCACAGCCTGGAGGTTGTTGAAAAATGGATGCGCATTATGTTCCGGATTAAAGCATGATATCCTCCTTTCTCTGGCTCTCTCTCACTCGCTTCCCTTCATTATGCAGGTGTTTTTTTCGTTTCATTTTTTTTCTAACTGGTAAACTCTTTCTCTCTCTCGATCTGCATGAAATATTGATGGCCTCTTCCCTTGCACGCCCTCCTCCGCTCTTGCCCTCTGTTATGAAATGAAAGGAAAGATAGTTGGCCCGGTGCCACTAATGGCACCAGACAGCCCAGCTTCCGCTGGAGCTTTACGTGGCGGGTAATCCCTAGCCGCAGCATTAAGAAGCCCATTATGCTAATAGAGAGAGAGAGAGAGAGAGAGAAAGAGAGAGAGAGAGAGAGAGAGAGAGAGAGAGAGAGAGAGAGAGAGAGAGAGAGAGAGAGAGAGAGAGTGACCCCGGTCACTCGCTGGCTCCGTTATTAGTGGGTGTGCTGAATCTCAACCCGAAGCCCCCCACTCCCAGGAGGGGGTGTGGTGGATGGAGGTGGTGGTGGTGGAGATGACATTGGTGGGGTTCTTCTTCTGAACAGGGCTGGACGTGACAGCTCATTTCCACCGCTAAATGTGGAGCAGATGGAATGTGATGAAACAGTGTTCGCATTGCGGGACTCAGAATGTGAAATTGGTTTTCGGATTAAATTAAGAGAATTGAATTGGCCGCTTTGCCGTAATTGGGAGATGAGGATTGGAGAATGGTGGACGAGGGCTTATAGTCTGGGATCCAAAAAGATAATGGCCATGTTGTTTCCAAAGTTTTTTATAATTTCAAACCTGAAAGTTAACCTATCTCTTACCAAGGAGGTAATATTTAATCCTAGCTGAACCTTCAATAGATTGGTCAAATGTAAAAATGTAACAATGGGTTCTGAAGGTATCCACGTTAGTATCTCATCACGATTTTCTCAACCTAAATTCTACTGAATTCTCTCTATCTTTGCACTACTGCAATTTATTGGCATCAAATCTCGAGTCAGTTACATTGAAAGATAATGTGCTTTGGCCCTATAGTACTATATGGTTACAAACTGAAAATGCACTAGATGGAGTTCACTCCAAATCATTAAATGCAGTGCTTAAGTTGCAAAGTGAGAGGTCCCTGAACACAGAGGGGGGTGGATCCTGCCTGCCTACTAGAGTTGTGCCGATGGACGATGTCATCGTACGTCGTGATGGCTGACTGACGCCTCGTGCCCACTACCTCCGTCCGTTGATTGATCCCCATTGACTTTGAATGGGGACGGATGCGCAATGCATTGTGGATCCGTCCGTTCCGTTGGAGCCTTCGGCTCCGTCAGAAAGTTGAAAAATGTTCAACTTTTTCGGCAGCGACGGATCCGTCATCCAATCAGATCGCGTATGCAAATTTAAGCACTGTGACGCGACTCGGGCTCTGACGATACTGGAAAGCGGGAAAGCGGGTCATCTTGCATCGCAACAAGCAGGAAGAAGCGGGAAGAACCCGGCGAAGCGATTTGATTGGCTGACGGATGCCTCTGCAAAGACTACTCCCCCATCAGTCAGCCACGCCTTCCCACGTCCGTTGACTGACGGTGCAGTGGGCATGTAGGGTAACTCGTGCCCACTACCTCCGTCTGTTGACTGATCCCCATTGACTTTGAATGGGGACGGACGCACAATGCATTGTGGATCCGTTCGTTCCGTTGGAGCCTTCGGCTCAGTCAAAAAGTTGAAAAATGTTCAACTTTTTCGGCAGCGACGGATCCGTCATCCAATCAGATCACGTATGCAAATTTAAGCACTGTGACGCGACTCGGGCTGTGACGATACTTGAAAGCGGGAAAGCGGGTCATCTTGCAATGACAACGCAACAAGCAGGAAGAAGCGGGAAGAACCCGGCTTTGTTGTTGTTAGCGGGAAGCAATTTGATTGGCTGACGGATGCCTCTGCAAAGACTACTCCCCCATCCGTCAGTGGGCATGACGCCGGTGCGGCGTCATGCCCACTGCACCGTCAGTCAACGGACGGGGGAAGGCGTGGCTGACGGATGGGGGAGTAGTCTTTGCAGAGGCATTTGTCAGCCAATCAAATCGCTTTGCCGGGTTCTTCCCGCTTCTTCCTGCTTGTTGCGATGCAAGATGACCCGCTTTCCCGCTTTCCAGTATCGTCAGAGCCCGAGTCGCGTCACAGTGCTTAAATTTGCATACGCGATCTGATTGAATGACGGATCTGTCGCTGCCGAAAAAGTTGAAAATTTTTCAACTTTTTTACGGAGCAGAAGGCTCCAACGGAACGAGGGATCCACAATGCATTGCGCGTCCGTCCCCATCCAAAGTCAATGGGGATCAGTCAACGGACGGAGGTAGTGGGCACGAGGGCCACCCTCGTGATGACACGCCCCCCCCCGTCAGACACACACTAATCCTAGTCTCCCATGGGCCTTTCACACCGCCGCAAAATCGGAGCACCTTCTGGGCTAGTTTCAGAGCTAGAGCCAGTGTTTTGGTTTCACATCGCCAGAGAACCGGCACCGGCCTGTAAAAACCGGTTCAACTCCAGCCCCAGGATTGAGCTGGGCCAAAATTAAGAGGTGCCGGGCCCGGATCTTGTTCCGGCAGGATCCGTCTCAAATTAACCACTGATTAAATGTATTTCAAGTGGCCTGGACTGACCTGTGTTGTGTAAGGGGCCAATACTTCCAAACTGATGCCATCGTCTACAACAGCATCCAAAAGCCTAGTGTCAAGTGATGATGTTCGGCATATTTGATAATATGAGTAGCAAAGCCATGTTTCAGTAACGTTTAGTCCGAAACAACATATTTGTATCACATAATTCAACACAAACAAACTGTTCACTAATGCTTCAATTGAAAGTTGATTGAATTCTAAACAGGTCCTCTCTAGGGCCGTATGTCTCTTCTGGGCTACTCTCTATAACTGTCTGTCGGTTCCAGGCTACTCTCTATAGCCGTATGTCTGTTCTGGGCTATTCTCTAGAGCCGTTCGTCTGTTCCGGGCTACTCTCTAGAGCCGTTTGTCTGTTCCGGGCTACTCTCTAGAACCGGTTGTTTGTTCCGGGCTTCTCTCTAAAATCAGTTGTTTGTTCTTGGCTGCAGTAGAAGCATGGCAGTAGAACATGGCAGGCTCCATTGCAGAGGATACGCTCCCATGTAGATATAAAGGGATTATTCTGGCACAAAAAAACCCCAATTCATATTCATGGGATTATACACATATAAACTACATTTTAATATTATATTCCATTTCTGCCAAGTCTGTTCAGCTAGATGCCACTGAATTATAATCACTGCACCTTTAAGAGATGTTTTGAGGGAATATGTGAGTTATTGTTATTATTTTATTCAGTTATTTAAATGTCAAAACTTAATTTCACGATGAAATATTTATAATGGCATTCTTTGAAAAGTCTGCAGCCCCCACAGTCAGTACAATTTTTTCTCTCTCTCTCTCTCTCTCTCTCTCTCTCTCTCTCTCTCTCTCTCTCTCTCTCTCTCTCTCTCTCTCTCTCTCTCTCTCTCTCCCTCTCACACACACTCCAACGCACACCAACACACACCTAGACAAAACACTTCAACAAACGAACACAAAAGGATGCAAAATATCGAGCGAGCTAACTTGGAATCCCAGGAGTGCATTAAATATTGAACACTGCCGTGTTTGCCTCAAATGATCTGCACCTCGAAATAACAAAGTTCATCTCTGCTCCTTTGCATAAAATATATTTTTCCTTTTCTCCACGCGAACTGTCACCGGTTACACTGCGTTCGGTCGACACGACACGGTTCTCTCGTTTAAAAGTCATTCCGAGGCTCGAGCAGGGTTCCGTATGTTGCATAAGGTAGTGAGGCATAAGAACTGGTAGTGCTGGCTTGCTGCACGCTGCTTAACCATGGCTCCACAGCGCGGCCGGGAGAGCACCGGTTGTGTCGTGTTTTATTTAAATCGGGTGTGTTTTGTTGTACGCAGGATGGTCGTTAGGTTGGTTAGGGGGGTGGACTCCCAGTCAAAAGGTACTGGGTTCGATCCCCAGGGTTCGATCCCCAGCGTTCACATACCCGTAGGCGTCCCCGATCAAGATGTTTTATCCTGTTCCTTCTCATTCATGTGAATACAGACCGATCGGATACATACCTTTGTGGTGCGTGCTCCTTACTGAATCTATAAATGTTATCTTATTTACCGGCTTCTTCTCCTTTCCATACTTCATGTTGATCTTGATACATGCTGGCAAAAAATCGGTTTTTAATAAACATATGAGGCAGAGAAATAATGTATTTCTCTGAGCTCTTTTATACGTAAGAAGCATCTTTTTACCAGATTGATGTTTGGTTTGGTTGTCCACATGGTAACCTATGTTTTGGTTTCCATGCTGCTTTGATTGCCCGCAATAAAAATGTATTATCGCTTATAGGCCACTTTTTCAGCAACACTCACAAGACACCGACATGCTCATTTTGTATCTTATTCAGAAGCCGTTTCTCCCCTCTTAGAGTGTAAGGATACATCTCCTTGTTGTCGTGTGTGAAATGAGAGAAACGTTATCTGTTTCCGAAAGTCTATCATCTGGACAAGGTGCCGCAAGAGGCGAGAGTAAGATGGTATATTTTCTCCGTCTTTGATATCTAAACCTGAGAAATGTCGTTTGACTCCCACTTCTTTCAGATTTAAATGTGGGCTACTTTAAAGGTTTCCTGGAGCAAATAGTTCATGTGCATCTACAATAAGAATCTAAATATTGTCTTAAATATGTATTTTTTGGGTTATACTTTTCATGTAATCTTCAAAGTTTTACCATCAAATATTGTGAAAAATTCAACCCAAACTATAGATATTGTCCAAAAATACAACTGTCTATTTTATATTTTCTTAAACACACACACACACGCACGCACGCACGCACGCACGCACGCACGCACGCACGCACGCACACAGCAATGTAAATCAGCCACCAGGCATCCCTTACAAGGAAGTGTGCATGTCAAAGCATTCAACACACTACAGCTGTCTGTCTCTGTAAACTGCTGTGTTTTCTCCCCTGGAATAAACAGAGGAGCAGGGTTTAGTGTGGCAGCAGAGCCACTGGGTCTGACAGGGTGATTAGCACAGCTGGTGCCGCGGAGATAGCCGAAGGCTAAAGGCTCCAGATCAATGAGGGAGATGGGCTCCTCATCACTGCTGAAAGGCAAACCAGGGTCAAGTGGTTGGACTCCTCAAATAAACTGTTTTAGGGTGGCTTTGGTTGAATACGTTTTCTGAGCTGAGCTTTAGAGGGAGTTGTTCAATGGGGGCGGTGGTTGTGGTAGAAACAGGGGTACAGCAGTGGTAATCGTAGTAGCAGTTATAGGAGTAGTCAGGGCCGTTGCTACAAGTCCTGGGCCCCTATACAAGAGGTACTGATGGACCCCCCTGCGCTGAATTGTTGAGGGGGGGGGGGGGGGGGGGGGGGGGGGGGTGGAAGGAGCAATTGTTGACGGGGGGGGGGGCCTAGTACTATGGGCTGGTAGTTACTTTTTTTTTTTTATTATTATTATTATTATTTTATTGCCATGGGCCCCCCCTGGGCTGTGGGCCCCTAGAATCGTCATCCCCTTTCACCCCTTTACGATGGCCCTGGGAGTAGTAGTAGGCCTACTAGTAGTAGTAGTAGGTGGAAGAATGTCTTAAATTAATGCTTAAACGGCAGTATAGTATATATTCAATGATACCTCAAATGTATATATTGGAAAGATGGTAATAAAGGAATTGTATGACAAAGAACTGCATGCATTCTATCGTATCCGCATTCAAACCAGGCGGCAAAATCATAATCTCCGCTAGCTTACTTGACTGGCATTCAGTCACACAAGAGAAGGAAAGGCATGATTTGAAAAGCAGAGAGTTGCTGTGTATTTGCATATATACAGTTGTGGAGTGAGTCGTCTTGAGCTGTGAGCAGCACACACATAGAGCACTGTCTGTGAACAAGGTTCCCCCCCTGCTGTTCACTCCATTTCCAATGCAGAACCACTCGTATCGCTCGGAGCGGGATCGCATTAGAGATAGCATCTTGAAATGCTGGATAGCGCCGTTTGTTACGACCGAACCACGGGGACACTAATCAATGGCGGCCCATCTCGACGGCGACGGCGGCGGCGGAACGAGCGAACGTTTCCAATCTGATTAACATCAGAAACACAATTAAGAGATAAGCAGCAAGGAAAGCCTGACATAATGGGACTGCGGAACACCATCGGTAATAACAATTAAGAACACCCCCCCGCGCACCTCTTGGAGGAGAATGGGTGTCATGGCGAGCGAACAGATTTTAAGCGCCAAAGGACTGTTTGCCAATTCCTGTAATTACTTCCTCATTCGGTCTATTACTAGTTTGCCGCGGGTCACAAGGTGAGTGGGATGGCTTCTGCGTCGAGGCTGGATGCACAAGCGAGGCTATTAAGTACTGGCACAGTATGCCAGCCTGCTGAAACGCTGAGTCACTCCCAAGGAGAAAGGGCCAGGAATATATATTTATATAAATGAACTCCTATCAGGGTTTTTATGTGTTTCGTCTTAACACTGTGGTTATCATTTCAACTGCTGTCGACAGCAGCTGGAACAGCTAGACTCGCCTGGGTGTGATTAGGATATTGGTGGTGAGGAACCCAAAACACTTGGGGGTTTGAGAGTACAACTTTATTTGTGCAAGAGATTCAACCCATATCCATGGAGGCAGAACGTGGCTGCAATCGGGGTTCGTGCTGGGTGTATGGGTGTGTGTCACTAGCTACTTTCGATGAGGTGTAAAAGGAAAATAAACTATACTCCAAGTAACTTAAAATTTCTTCTGACAAAGAAGGACATAGAGAATGTTAGCGACCGGGACAAATGTGTAAAATATATGCATGAAACACATCCGTCCGTCCTTCCACATGATCACACACACGTACACACACCCACAACTCAGCATGTTTATATGTATGTTAAACCTAGGTATGCAAAATAAACGTTGACAGCCATTGCCAGAATAACTCAAAAACACTTATTAGAACGGTGAGGCACGCAACACATCGTTCACAGATTAACCTCTCGAGCTCGTTTTAAATCTACTTCATAAGCATCTTGTGAAAATGAATCCACTAATTAGGTTTTAGGCCTGACTTACTGGAAGTGGGGGAAGTAATTAATTCTTAACCAACTGACAACGCGAGTAGTTTGTAGGAGAGCGTCTTTCCTAAGCAGATTGCGCTGCTTTAGCTGGGATTACGTTGCCTGATCTGGCCTCGCCGCGCCCCCCAAAACCACTACAGCAGGACCCACTAAGCATTGAGACATCACGCTAGATGATGTCTACACAGTCCGCCATCGCGCCGCACCGCGCTTTCTACCGCCGTGATGAGATCCTGCGTTATGAGCATAATAATTACAAGTTACAACCCTCGTGAGCTAAATAAAGAGGTTTCATCGTGTGAAAGGAAATCCGCCGGGGAAAATCTTCAAAAGGAGAAGCTGTCCCTTTGAAGGTGTCACCGGTGGCTTCAAAGCCCAGCCTTCCCCGCGCGTCCCCGCAGACCGAGGGCTTGTAAGCCTGCAATGAGTTATGTTTCTGGAGCTATCTGCGCTAAGACATGCACCCCACTACCCTCCCATACTCCCACTTGTCGGTTCTTTACGGCCCTCATGGCGGAACTAATTCCGCTGATAAACAGATGCTTTTGAGCACAATTGATCTCTTCCGTTTTGTGTGGTTTCATCATTCCTTGGGTTATTTATTGCTTTTATTGCTTTTGCATCTAAGGCAGCATACTCTAGTGTTCTAATGGGTTCATCCCCAGTCGAAAGGTTCTGGGTTCGATACCCCAACGTCGGCAGCCTTACCGTTAGGCACACCCCTAATCCCCTTAAACCTGATCTTTAATGATCTGTATCTGAATCACACATAAGAGCCTTTAGATAAAAGCGTGGTAAATAACGCAGTGATGAATGGAATGATCTCGATGAGCTGTCTGACTGAGCCGACATTTCAATCACCATCTGATTGGATGTCATGTGAGAGAGAGAGAGAGCGAGGGCCCACTGGGACACGTGTCGAGCACTTTGATGTTTCCATCTGCTGAGGAGAGCTCCAGATAAGAGGATCCGAGGAGAGCAGATAAATACATCATGTCAGAGCTTCAGACAAGAGCCCACGATCCGGCACCGGTTGAATGTTCTCTCTTCAAAGTGTAGGCGAGATCTTCACATGCACAGATCCAGGACACCTTCCCTTTTAACGCTGTGTTTTTTTTGTAACACTATATTCCGCGGGTGTATTTTCACTGTACATTTGCATTTCTTCTGTACTTTTTGTACTGTATTGTGCTGTGCTTAACTGTGTTTTTTCTGTAATGCTGTGCTGTTTTTATCTCACTTATAATATGTTTTCCTTTAACACTGCAATTCGCTACAAATGGGGACTGAACTTTGTTCGCTTTTCTTTTGTTTTTTACCGGTTGAATAGAAGAATAGCCTATTTAAATCCTCTCTTCCCTGACAAAGTGCAAGACGGTGAATTAATTGAGTGTTCAGGGTCCTTCAAGTGAAAGAACCATTCAAGATTTATTCCTTGGTGCTGTTTAAACTATCAATCATTGCTTAATAAATACCTGCCCAGGAGACGGGCTTACACACTGCTCTCGAGAAGGAACAAATTCAACAACAACAATGATGAGAAAACTAATTGTTCCGCTTTCTTATTGGTTTGAAGGTAGTCTGACAGTCTGATTATCTTGATTTGTTTTTCTGTTTTGAATGTGCACAACTGAGTGTCCCCTATTTCATTCCTTTGGTTGCTGCTGGTTTCCAATTGGTCTTTGTACAACTGCTAAAGTACAATACTGTGGTAATCAAGCCAGCCTCCCCCTTAAATTAAAGCTTTGTTCAATAAACTATGGGAAATGCAAACTTTGGAGAATATATTTCTTCCTTCTACCACAGATAATAAATGCCCAATGTTTGATTTGGAAGTTTTTTCTACACTCTGTTTATCTCTCCTCAGCTCATCAATATTTATAAGAATCCTCCTAAATACATCAACATTTTCATTAATAACAGAAGATATGAACATACCAGACGCATAACCCAACTCAAATACGTTTAATGAATTACATTATTATATATGGTTGCAAATAGGTTAATGTGTTCTTCTCTTTTCAAAGAAAGTAGACAGTTCAACATAGACTCTATACACTTGATTTACCATTGCTTGATTGGCCAACAAAGTGCTTGGAAATTTTGAAATGTTACCCTAAAACATACCCTTAAATCTCCCCCGAACAATACAGATCATCACCATGGACTCCACTGCTATCATCCAGTCCCATCTGTGACTTACAGGATCGACCGCCCGCCCGGTATATCCACTACTTACCACCCCCTCCCTCGGCCACTGATCACCACAGGCCTGGATGTAATAGAGAGAGAGCGTGCGAGAGCGAGCGAGAGCAAGAGAGAGATCAGCGTTCTAAACCACAGCTTCATCCCTCTATCACTCTTGAGATTGGTTATTACCAGTTGCCTTTTTCTCTTGCTTTGAATATATGTAGTGGGTTTGACCTTGAGTGAAACCATATGTGCATGAGCATAGAAAATAAATCACATTAGGAAATATTTTTCCCATTCCAGACATGCTGCTACGGGCTACTTACATTCATATCTGAATTTAAAACAAGCACAGACAAAAAGAAAAAGAAAAAACTAAAGGCCTGGGTTATTAAATCT
This sequence comes from Gadus morhua, assembly GCF_902167405.1. NCBI lineage: Eukaryota > Metazoa > Chordata > Actinopteri > Gadiformes > Gadidae > Gadus > Gadus morhua. Next base: position 19,164,922 of record NC_044067.1, on the reverse strand, counting down.
GAATTCCACAAAGAGGCAATCTCCTACATTACACAGATAAGTCATTACATTCCCTCCCTCCTCCCCATCCCTCCTCAGACCTTAATTCAACTCAGGGCACAAGGGGAAGGGAACGGCTGGGCGGTCTATGATTACAGCAGGGGGCGGGGGGTCTCCAGCCAAATCCCTGAACCAATATCACCCTTTAATTTCATATGTTTGAAGATGTCGACCCACCAGCCCACCGCAGGGGAGTGTGTGTGTGTGTGTGTGTGTGTGTGTGTGTGGGGGGGGGGGCTGATAACCTTCCCCCTGTAGACGATTTCAATCTAAATCATCGCATTGAAGTGTGCGCAGAATATTGCTCTGGTTGGACAAAGCGGTGGTGAGTCTATTCCAATGAATGGATTTGATAAAGCCCGGATTCTTACTTTATGTAGTCACAATTTTATCATTTATCTTATAGCTCAATGATAATATGTACAAAATCGCTCTTTTTTTTAATCTTTCACAAAAAGACGGTTTCGCACTGTGTGTATTATGTAACTCGAACGTGCTTTAGCCTTCAGAGGATTTATGAATTTAAATAGTGTCACAACATTAGAAAGGGCTTTCCTGGTAATCAAAGCTGCTGTAGCGACAATTTGAGGCTGTGAAGAGAATTTATACGATTTTAACAAAATAAATGTCAGCTCCTTCTCTGCTCCCTCCATCACTACGTTTGTCCCCCGTTTAAAAGGGTTGCATTCACACACCTGTGGTCGACAGGCAAGATGGATTCCCCAAACCAATCAGGGAAGAGATACCCCGGTTGGTCAGCATGAGCCGGGAGTAATCTTAAATCTAATTTGGCTCACACAGAAGCACACGCAGTGTGCCCGAAACGATAGCGGACGGATAGCTGTGCCATTTTTAACAAATTACACTCCAATGATAGCTACTTAATCTTTTATTAAACCATCAACACAACATAATAAGGACATTAGCATATTTTTCAAATGGTGACACTGATTTACTGCAACCTCTAATAGACAAAATACACAGACGTGTTGTTTGTCTTCAGGGGAGCTCATATCCTGATTATCCCATCAACTTCCTTTTCAGAGCTCAGTAGCTGAACTTCTGGTTCATGTAGCAGAGGTCTCTTTGTCTCCATAGAAAGTCCTGTTTCTAGATGAACAGTTACTGTAGCGCGCTGAAAGAGAAAGTCCTTTCATTGCTTTCTCTTTTGACCTTCATGTAAAGGATGAAGATTTGTAGGGAGGAGGGGGAGGGGAGGTTATGGAAATCATAGCTGCTATGAAAGTCCTTTATTTGTACAAAAATATTGATATATTGCCAACACATGTTAAATCATAAAAGCAACTGTGTGAAAGGTTAGTGTCAAGTAACGCACTAAGTAACAAAGTAGAAACAATTATGTAAACAAAATAAATATATAATTGACCGTATATATATTCCTCCCTCTCATTGTTCTACCCACCCACAACCACACTGAAAAATTATTTGAAATCCATAATTTGACATAATCAGGTTAACGTTAATTTGATTTGTGGGCTGATGCTTATTCCTTTTTTTCTTATTAATTTGTCTTTTTGTTTGTTTTCTGGCAAAGTAAGATGAGGGGGTTTGATTGATTACTATCAATAATAAAGCCGAATCATTCATCCATTCACTCATCCCTTCATTTGTCTTCCTGTCCATCCATAATAGGTTTGTCCTTTAGACAAGGTTACGGTTGAGGCCTTTGATGCCTGGTGGGGAAAATATAGGCCAGTTATCTCTGGTTTATGCCCATTATGAACACACATCTCCAGGCCATGCTTGGAAAGTCCACTAGTTGTGTAACAAATATGTGATTACCAAAGACCCAATATCATCAAAGCCTTCTTGCATCGTTTTAATTTGATTTAGGTATTTTCTTTTTTTCAATTTACCAAATTCAAAATCAAAAAGCAGCAACCCATTTAACCATTTTAAAATCACCTCAGCAGCAGCCTCAGTGGCATTCGCATTAAAAATATGCAATGCAAAGTCAATGACATTTGTAAACAAAGAACATGAAACAGAATGCCAGCGTCGCAGAAGGAACATTCTGCCGTGCAGATATGAGCGCGCCAGACTCCTTTCAGCGTGCAAACACACATATTTCAGCTGTTGCTGGTGATAAGCTATTTAAAAGAGCATCCAGAACAGACGGCGTCTCGACACCTTGTGTGTCGATAAATAACCGTGTGGATTCACAAACAACCAAATGGCACAAAGGGGCTTCATATGAAAGCCGTTGGGGTGAGGAAGAGGAAGATGTGGAAGAGAGGGAGGAGGTGAGGGTGAGGTTGGATGAGGGTGGTGAAGTGAACAATCAAAGAAGCTTTTAATAATAAAGTAGCAATCTCTCTTCGTAACACAGAGGATGGATCGCATGCTAACCATCGGGGGGAAAGGAAAAAATAGCCATGAATAAGGCGCAGGGCAAGCTACAAGGTTGGCTGTGCTGAAAGGGTGAACTCTTGATCAGGTAGCATGCAGAAACAACTGGTAAATGGTAGAGAAGGGTGGCAGGGGGGTAACAGCCTGAGCAAGAAGATGTCAAGTGAATATACACACACGCATGATCTATGGGCAGCATTAAGCTCCGGAAATTGAAGAATCTAAACGCAGACAGACGACGACGATTACACTGAGGATGTGTTAAGTTCCACTGAGTCCCAATTAAATTGTTATATACTCAGTTTTTACAACTTCAAGCAACACAAAAGGGAGCAGGGTTCGTGATCATGAATCAAGTGTATTTTGTTATACTTTGCTTCCTGTTCCTTCACAACATCCACTGCTTTGGAAAATGACTATGCAGATTGTTTCATGTTCACTACTTTTTTACTCCAAGCCATAGGCCTTTACCTACTGAAAACTGACTGCTTGTCTCCTTGTATTCAAATCAAAGTCAGTGACTTGTACATTCAAGGACAATTTGTGATGTAACAAATCGATTCAACCTGCAACGTTCGGATTGCCATGATGGTAAAAAAATCTGAATTGAATTGAAATTGCTGGCATGCGTCAAGTATGCTTGTCAAATAAAGCTGATCCAGATTCTGAAATACTTGTCGGTCTTTTCAGTACGAATAATTCTGTGAAAACTGAAAAAGATGATGTCATCGAACTCCCAGTTCCATGATGAGGAACTATTTCAATGTTATGGTTGAGGACAAACTTTTTTGTCACCAAGCTCAATAAAAAATCTCTGGTTGCCTCTCAGATACCCATACGCACGGTCTGTTTTACATAAGCATTATATGAGTTCAGCCATTCCCGGTGCCCTGCCGCGATTCACCGCTGGAGCAGTCTGGGCTTGCTGTGGACAAAACCAGGCTCAACCTTTAACTGTCAGCTGGATGTGCCACTGTAAATACAACCTCCTGCGGATCAGAGCCGAAATATCTTTGTTTACCTAACCTTGTAGGCATTTCAGGCATCCCAGCCAGTAGCATGCAAGATGGTAAAAGTCTTTAATCCTGTTGTTTTTAATCATTGCCTGTACAACGTAAATAGTTTATTCGGACCAAGGCTAACTTTTCAAAAGTTTGATTGGTCACGTTCAAGAATAGCCAATTCAATTTTAGCCCAGAAATGTTCTGAAACACACATGCAGATACGCCTCACAGGATATTTTCGTCATCTTTCCAAGGGGCTGTAGCATGTTAACAGTAAGGCCTAAGTTGGGAATAGCCTGCCTATGCACCATACGGGTGGTCATATGTTTGCCGCGCTAGCAGCAGATACAGCAGATGAGTGAATGAGAGTGTGTTTGGTGTTTGCACACAGATCAGCACGACACATGGTAGCAGACAAACACAAGGGCAATGATGAACCCCTTTTTTATGCTTAATCAAATCAAACACATTTTTAAATACTCCTTTGGCAAAAAACGAAAGAGGGTTATTTTTCAATATTTTACCTGAACTGAGTTCTGTTGAATCTTCAGAGTTATGATTGGCCATGAAAACTGGGATGCATAATGAGTATCTTCAGCTCATTCGACCTGCCGAGGTATATACAGCGATTGACGTTCGCACAGGTTCTGAATGAGCCACTCAAACGCGATCAGAAGAAGACATTTCCAGTTTAGAGAGGAATTGATTGACCTACCTAAACGGCAAGGTTAACTCTTGTGATCTGTATATGTCAGATGGAGAAAGACATAAGGCTTTTCTCCATGCTAATCAATACTGCCAGGCTCTTGTTTTTTTACCAAATGTTTATCATAATCACATAATAGGATTGGTAACATGTGGGAACTAGATTATGGAGGTTACAGCTTGTGAAGACCGCATTACTGCATTAATGATCCATCTGGATTGATTTCCAAAGATGGATGGCAGACAATAGGTAATAAGTCTCAAGAGTGACCATTTGCATTCAATATGACTCCCCAAGCTGTCAGCTATAAATTGAAATGCCAGCCGGACAGCATTAAAAACACATATATTCATACCCAGACATGGATCAATGTGTCTCAATGGGTAATTCCCAATAGATTATCCTCTTTGTTTGTTGATTCATGGCCAGCCCTGCCACACCAATACAGGATAGTAATCATAATGTAATAAGGAGGACTGTTGAAAGAGCGAAGATTTAACACCAGCCACTACAATGCAACGGTTACGAAAGTTGTTTCCCCTTATTATAGCATTGTTCTGTGATACACTTTATGACAAATTAAGGCATAAAGAAGACAACTTCTTGCTAATTAACATTTGCGGCTCGATGTAGAGAGGGCGAGAGCCATGTGTTAGCATGCTAATTTTCTTTTTAGTCACGCAAGTGTGCATTGTTAATCCTCTTTTTGTGGCTGCCATGTCTAATGATGCAGAGGCTATGATGATTTCGTTTAGTCGATCAATAGTCGAATCAATTGCGCATGTGTTGACAGCTTCCATTAGTGTTATGTATGTTTGTTTTTTAATCGTATTGAGGGTTTGCATTCCTAATCAATGTTACAAGAAATAAAAAAGCAAGGGGTCAAACCTTATTCTAAACCTTTTCTACTGATGGTTGATTAAAACAGGTTTGTATGTTAAACAGTTATTTCCTTGTGACGTGATGATTCCATCCTGATGCATTAGGAAACCGCAAACTAGTCTAGTGGATAGCTGAAAGGTTGTTGGTTGGAACCTCAATGCATGGGATGAGCATTATTCAACGAGAGGCCTAGCCTCTATCTGCTCCTTAATGTCAAGTGCGTATGAAATACTGCATGCATGAGTCAGTACATATCAGATGATATATGTTTAATTCACTTATGTATAGGACAGCCGGTCAGTCTTATTCACAAGACTTTACACACATTAATTTAAAAGATATTCCAAGGCCTGCACCCCTCTCTGTTCCTCTATTTCGGCATCCCTCCTTCCTTTCGGTTTCCTTATACCCTCTCTCTATCTCCAAGCAGCTGGTACAGATACATACCCCCCCCCCCCCTCCATAATTGCATGAATTGTCCTTGAAACCACATGCGCTGGAGGGTTTCCAGCGATCACTTTCTGACACACCTGCAAAGGCACCAGTGGGGAATGTGATAAGGCTGTTTACCCGTGTTCAGGCCCAGCCAGTCTTTCACCAGCGAGACCCACAGGCAGATCAAAGCTGGCCCAGCCTGTGCCAGCGCTCAGTCTCTTGCCATGTCTTATTGGCTTAAAAGCCCCGGTGATGGTGGATGCTTTCTAACGCGCTACGACGCCTTCACTCACCTGGTGTTTTGTACAAGACGCCAACAATCCCTCCCATGACCAATGAATTGCATTCATAGGATTTATTTATTTTTCTCAGGTGGTAGGTCGGAAAATCCGTTAGGCCAGATCAATTTTAAACATTTGTGGTTGTTACTTTTTCCCAGATGGAAATTATGCAGCGGCAAAAAGGCCTTGAAAACACTTGATGTTCAACAATAACAAATATGGGTCTTTATGCAAATACATTTTTGAGGATATTGGTTTCCGCACCACTGCTATTTTGGATTTGGACAAGCAACGGAAATACATGTGCAACTCCAATTCAAGCTCAGATTTTTAAATCCCACCCTTGAACAAAGACCCGTTTAATATCCAGCCAGGTGGTGTATATCAGCTTTAAACATGAAAAGAAACACACCATATACTGGTAGCCTTGGCGGCTACCACCAGTGGGGCTCAACCCGCTAACCCCGACATGTTAGTGCCAATCTCTTTCAGTTTGAACCACACAGGACTGGAGCTACAATTGGTAGAGGGGGCCTTATGTGTTCTGATGTTACCCATTTGTAAAACCGAGGTGGGAGATTGCAGTACACTGAGAACCACTGGGCACAGACACACGTCTTTAGTTCAACAAAGGAGTCAAGGAGACAAATAGACATTAGTCTTCCCTGTCAGGTCAAACTAATGGAATTCCTTCCAGACCGGTGCTTGTACTTGCCGTGCCCACGCTCAGGAGGGATGACCTAGGGGGCGACAACCACAGGGAGAGTCAGGATCGAGACAAAGGTAACCGATCACTACACCACAAAGCACAAAACCAACAGCTCCCTGTTGGTTCTTTTGTTGGTAAAGCTTTATATTAAGGTCCTTGTAATAAGCCTTTGTTAATAGGTAATAAGACACTTATTATATTCTTATTAACATTAATTGGTGTTAATAAGACTATCTATAAGTGTTAATAATGACATAATAAACGTGTTTATTGTGAGATTATAAGACTTTTATAAGCACTTATAATAAACATGTTAACTATTTATTGATTGCTTAATAACATTAATAATAGTCTTACTAACTTACCTATTAAGTCATTGTTAAAACTTTAAGCATTTTTTATGCTTATTAAGGTTAATAAATCCTTCATTGAACTGCTTATTATGCATTTTTCAGGTACAGGATCTAAAGTGGCAACAATGCATATTAAGGTTAATAAGTCTGCCCATGTTGAGCGAGTGTGATCTGTTTTGTACTTACAATTTCAAAAGCAACACGGCCAAGTTGGCGTCTCGTGTCTGGCCTCTCTGTCGGTCAGTCTCCCTTTACTCTTCTTTTGTTCCTCCGACATTTGGTTTCTCTGTCTCTTTTTAGTCGGCTGATCCATGTTGAATGTACCAATCCCTTCGCTACTTGTGTTTATATCGAGCCGTGTTTGTGGGTCTTTAGTGCCGTAAAGCAATTTGTTACTTTGTGAGACCCGAGACTCCCACGGGAGTGTGCGGCAGGTCGCTGGCAGAAACTTACATATTCCCTTTTTCCGCAAAGATGCACTAGGGGGAGTCGAAACTGCGACGAATCAAACCAAAAAGTTGAATAGAACCATCGTAATGACTCTTAACCTGTTATATTAAGGTAAATTAAGCCAAAAAAGTAACATAGTTCCCCTTTAATCCCCTTTTATTTTTTTCAAAAGAGCTGTTTTAAAGTGTGTTTTTGTGCTTCACCGACATAACCTTGTATTTACAATGCATGTATTTTTTATTTTACCTTTCATCAACCTTGATATGATATAGTACTAATTAACTGTTAATAAGTGTATATAAAAGGACTTATTCAACTGAATAAGCATTGTTACCGCTTTAGATCCCGTTTCTGCAAAATGCATAATTAGAGGACTCATTAACCTTAAAGGCCGTGTTGCAGGGTTTATTTTCCAACGAATTTGTGCAATTTGCTAGCCTAGAAATCTAGACGCCCCTAGCGGCAGCAAATTTAATTTGCAGCCAGGGAGGTCTAGCCTTCTGTCGTAGTTTTTCGCTGCTGGAAACAGAAAATAGGACAGGCAAATCAGATCGTGAGGGGCGGTATCGAGCCGAATGACGACAGAGCTGCGACGGTTCCGTGTTAAAGGTAAACAATAATGGCTGCTGCTGCTGGCGAACAGCTGTCTTTTGACTCGGCCTTGGCCGCGACTCTTCAAATTGACTTGAAGTTATCATATTTTCTTTGAGAAACGAACAAAAAACTGCACTGAAGTCTTTCCTGGAAAAGAAAGATGTATTCTGAGTTTTGCTGACCGGATACGGTAAAAGTTTCGTCGTTGGTCTCCATTCTCTCAATCCACCATTCGCAACACTTCCCCACGGAAAATTCCGTCGCTCTGACTACGTCACCTTCTTCGTTGCTCTGATTTGTTGTAGCACTATCCTATTGCGTGCAGAGGGAACTTGAAAGACAACCGTTTATCCCGCCCACACTGCCACCGTACGAGACCAGAACCAATATCTTTCCGATATGGGTCTGGCTTGCCAGGCTAGCAATTTGCTTGTTCGTAATAAAGATTTAAGTTGTTATTTATTGCATAATATTGTAAGGTATCACAAAACGGAATGTAATATGAAAAAGTACGTACTATTTTAGCGGCTTGCTATTGATTCTCATTTCCCCCAGAATGCATTGCATGGCGTCACGTTGGCAGACACGGACCAAAGCCGCATTGAGACCCTTGAGAGTAGAGACTAGCAAGGGAGTGTTCAGCAGATTATACAGATACATAGATAAATACATAGATATTATATATAGTTAGTATATGCTACACGTGAACCTCCTAAGATGGAGTAATTTGATTGGCTCGCTATCTCGGGATATTGGGCAATATTCGTTTGAGATTGAGCTGTCAATATTTTGACATCTCAAACTCTAAATTGTTTTCATCACAAAATGACAATAAATAAACCTTTGGTCTCAGGGGCTATTCCCCACTTTTCACTTCCCCTTTGGCGAATAATTGTTGATTAATTGTCACGGTTAGTGGGTGGCATGGGTGGCTGGTGGCAGGCAGGCAGGTAGGACCCTATAGCAGACAGTTCAATAAAAGGATAATTTATTAACGCTAAAGGCAAGGAACACCGAGAACACAGGTGACGCGGGTAACACAGGGAAAACCGGGAACACAGGTAACACACAGGACACAACTCACCAAGAACTACAATGATCCGACAAGGAACAAAGGAGAGACAAGGGCTTAAATACTAAACACAGGGCACGCAATGAGTAACAGCTGAAACACATTAGGGGAGGGAGCAGTAATCACACAGGAGGGAAACTTGACCGGACATGGGGAGAAACAATACAGAGATACCAAAGTAAAACAGGAAACACACCAAAACAAGACAAGGAAACAGACAGACCATGACAGTACCCCCCCCCCCCCCTTAAGGGTTGACTACCAGGCGACCCACGACATGCAAAAAAAAGAAAGTCAAACCCAAATAGGGTGGTTGGGGGGGGGTGCCAGGAGGAAAGGACCAAAAACAATTCTGGAGGCCTGCAACGGCGAAGACCCACAGGTGGCCGGCATCGGCGAAGACGAAGGCGAGGTAGAGGGCGGGTCCCCTCTGGAGGAAGGCGATGTAGAGGGCGGGCCCCTTCTGGAAGGTCTGGAAGGTTTGGAAGGCGGGACCCCTCTGGAACGGAAGGTAGAGGGCGGGCCCCTTCTGGAAAGTCTGGTAGTTCAGGAAGAGGGGCACCCTCAGGAAGGAGTAGGGTTCAGGAACCAGACAGGGCTCAGGGACCGGAGTCAGCTCGGGCTAGAGAAAAATGTGGAACCGGATGGCACTCCAAACTCACCACCCCCACTCTGATAACCGTAAGGCACCCTCCAACCCGGGCCTTGAAGCAACAGCGCTGCACGTACGCCCCAACACAGCCTCCAACAAAAAGTGGGTCTGCTGGGTCCAATGATGGTCAGATCATTATGCCGCGTTTCCACTGCAGGGTGCGGTATGGTTCGGTGCGCAAAGGTGCTGTACGGATTGCGTTTCCACCGCCAAAAGTGGGCGCGACCCGGACTGAGCCGTAATCGTTTTGCCCTCGTCTTCAGTACTCCTCTGTTGGGGTACCGAGACGCCTGAAATGGTGCCGGAAAATTCGAGCTACACACCATCTCCGTTGATTGGTCGACAGAACCGTCACTTCCGGGCGACGTTGGGATAAAAACAAACAAACAGTAGCCTCGAGGTATAATTCTTTACAATGAACATGTCGATGCTCTTGGTTTAATCTGTCGCGTTCAACTTTTCCATTGATTTTATTGAGCAGGCTACACTGTGTCGCACTGCTATGACGTCACAATGTTTACGTAGCTGCCGCGGCGATCGACATCCGGCCTACCATAAAGGGTACTGTCGGCGGTGGAAACGCAACCTCGGAACTGAGCTGGGCTATACCGCCCCCACCCTACCGGACTGAGGCGAACCGAACCGTACCGCACCCTGCAGTGGAAATGCGGCATAAGCTGCCATAGTTCTAGTACTAGGCTGAGGCTGCCTTCCACCACGTCTCCCCAACGTGACGTCATCGCCAAATGGCGTTAGAAAACACCCGTTACAGCAGAAACAACAAAAACTGGACTTTAACACTATTTTGGAGACATATTATAAATGATACACATATTTTGAGTGCTTTATGTACCCATTAATCAAAGTTTCCGGTTAACCTGCACATAGGCCTTTAATAAGCATGGTTCCCGCTTTAGATCCTGTACCTGCAAAATGCATATATGGCAGTTTACTAAAGGATTTATTAACCTTAATAAGCATAGAAAAAGGCTTAGTTAAGGTTTAACAATGACCCAATAGGTAAGTTAGTAAGACACAATAAATGGGTTTGTAATGTGTTTATTAAGAACTATAAGAAACTCGTAAGACCATTATTAATGTTATTAATCAATCAATAAATAGTTAACAAGTTTCTTATTAGTGCTTATAAAAGTCTTAGAATCTCACAATAAACATGTTTATTATGTTATTATCAACACTTATTAATAGCCTTAACAGAAAATAATGTTAATAAGGACATGATAAGGTCTTATTACATATTAGCTTTGGCTTAATACAAGGACCTTAATATAAAGCGTTGCCCTTTTGTTTTGAGGCACAGTGAGTCAGTTCTGTCTGCCTCCCTGTCTCTCAGCTTGTCAGTTCCTTCAGACGTTGGCCTAAATTTGTGATAAGAGGCAGCTGTCTCGCCTTCAGGTACTGGACGTCTGCCTGGTTCCCCCCCCCCCCCCCCCCCGGCTTGCTGTCACTCCTCGCACTGCATCAGGTTTACTTCTCCTTTCTACATCACACATATCAGTTCTACTCTGCTCCCTAGTGAGTGCACGTTTAGGAGAAAAAAATTGCAACTTAATTACCAAATAGTCCGATAGTAAACATTTGTAATTGTAGTCTTTGTCCATCTTCTTTGACCCTGGTATTCTAGTTGATCTAGTTTTTGTTCAGTAATACTCGCCTTACTATCGCCAACATCGCACCACTTATTGAACAGAATACAGCCGGTATGTCAAACCGACATATTGAGCTTCAATCGTCACAATGGAAGATGGGAAATAAACAGACTTTCTCTCCTTTGTCCCCACACCCCCGACCGGTGGATGCCGAGAAAGATAAAGGTACGAGTGAGATCCGCTTGGAAGATGAGCATTTTTTCTTTCTTTCCCAGGCAACTGTAGGTGTCCATTAAGCTATTAATCGGGAGTATAACAGCCACCTAATGCGCCATGACATTAACTTCTATCTGCCACAGGGTGAGAGAGAGATGGAGAGAGTGAGGGCCGGAGAGAGAGGGCAAGAAGGAATAGAAAGGTTTAAAGAGAGAAGGAGAGACAGAGAGAGAGGGCAAGAGAGAGTCAGAGAGATAGAGGTGCAGCAGTGACATCGCCTGTGTTTGAAGCAGTCGGTTCGTATTGTTGTGGTCAGTTATTGTTTTTTTTCGGATTGCCATCAACATGACCTAGTTTCAACGCAATACAAAATACAATATATATATATATATCCTGGTTCTTGCACTTGTCACACAGGCTATTTCTTAAATGGTGAGTGATGATATGCTGTACGTTTACAGGGGGCCCTATAGTTTACTAGCTGCAGGGCAGACAATTTCAACATGTTTTGTGTGTGGTGCTGGCCACCAGGCCAACGTCGTGGCTAGGTGTGTGTAGGGGCCCAATGATTCCCTGATGGATTTCCCTTCTCAGCATTAAGTGAAACACATTCCACTGCAGTCCAGCTCCGAGGTGTTCCCTCTGTAACATAACAACCACCTCGGCACCCCCCAACCATGTATGTATAAATTTTTTGGTCATTAAAGGACGGTACGGGGGGTCGGGAGGAGAAACAAAAGGCTATACATTCTACATGACGTGTGCATTCCGTATTTTGCAGCTAATGCTTAGCGTTGCTAACTCAACCCCCCCCCCCCCCCCCCCCCCCCCCAGCAGCAACCCTCGTGGGCCACGAGTAAGTGATCTGTCACGGCCAGCATTGCTTGATCGTAACGCAAAGTAGCGTGGAGAGGGCGGAGCCAGTGGGCAATGGTTTGTGTGTGTGTGCGTGTGTGTGAGTATGTGTGTGTGTGTGCAGTGCAGAGCAGTGCATTGTTATGAGCCCCAGCACCGCAGGGGGAGGTGTTTCCTGTTTCTACCCTACAGGAGGATCAAGTGAAATCAGGCTGTGGGATGAGAATTTGCCACACTCAGAGGGAACCTTGAACCGAATGGCTTATCGCTGCTTATTCTCCAGTGGCTCAATTGTATTGAAATTCTGTGAAGTGCGTCGCTCCTGTCCGTCATGAACTGAAACTCCCTCCCCCTGGCGCCTATCATTATTACATGTTTGGAAAAGGTTTTTAACTGGCTCGAAACCAGACTGATCTGCAGAGAGAAACAGAATTTGAATTTGAGATTAGAGAGGCTACTGTTTTGGATCCTTGAGGGATTGATTCTGCAATTATTCATTTTTTTTGGTAATCTTGGAATGGAAACTGTCCTTAACATCAACAGCACATCCAATCACATCCCTAACTGGTTTTACTTTGTGTTTCTGGAGAGCTAATGCAATACATTTCATCCCTTGTTGGTTTTCTTCCCTAATACTTGTGTTTATAAGTGTGCTAGCATTAACAATGAAACCCTTCAAGTCTTCAGTATGACTGCGCCGGGAGGTTCCCTAAGGACTTGTTGCCACCCACTATTTTTACCATTCATTAAATAAAAATATTCCTAATGTTATTTTGTGGCCAAAAGCACTGCAAAACTTCAGAGTCTTCATGTTGAACTTAAACCAACAGCTTTCTCAGGCTTCCTGTGGGAAAACCCTTTTTGACGAAAACCCCCCGAGCCAAGAAGCATGGCCCAGCCAAGATACATACCAATTAGACACCGAGACCAAGTACAAATGCCATGTCTGCCCTGGCACATTGCTCCCCCAGAAATAGACCTGGATTCTCTCCCCCACCAACCCCATCTGACACGGGGGGAACTTGCCAGGTCAACCCTTCCAGTATTGGACTGGCAGCGTTGGTCCTGACAGACAACACAGTGCAAACAGTATCCACACCACCGAAGGGTACTGAAGGACAGGTCAGCTGTGCCACAGCTGTGTCTGCTATGGATACAGGGCCCCAAGGCAGGGATGATCTACATAGGGTGAATTATTTCGTACTAACAGCGATTGTAATGATAACGACCAAAGATTTATTATTATAATAATGATAATCTTCTCAACAATAATCCAGGTTTGGTTAGCCAAACCTGGATTATGACAGTCAGTTCTGAATTTTAACTATCAACGTCTACCTGTAGGCCTCTTAAGGCCTACCCCTTAATTCCCTCATCAGTTGTAGCATAACAATGTTGTGTCTATCGCGATACACACTCTTTTGAACATTAACATTGGACATTCGATCCTGGATTCGAAATCATTCAAATCAAGGATCATTTTATTCAGAATTGTATTCATCATTTTTATTTGTATCTAGGGATTTGGGTTCTCTCCCCATTAACTATCTTATAAGTTATGCATAACCATTTGCACATTATAGTCATGGTTACGGTTCATTTTGCAATACCTCTCCTTTGACAATCATTCCTTCTTGTTTCCAAAAGATTTTTATTTCTGGAGAAATCTCAAAGTGGACTCAAATTAGAAATGACGCATGGTCAGGCCCATTCAAACACCGTGGAACTGTCTCGTTCAATGTCCCTGAGCTATTGTACAAGACCTTTCTTCCCATCTTTCACAGTGTTTCACTCCCTTTTCACCGCTTTACGCTATTTTTAATTGTGTGTGAATGTGTTGCACATGTTCAATAGATTAACATGATATCATTTTTGTGTTTGAAAACAAATATTATGGCCAGTCTGAACAAGCGCTGCTATTTATTATCATTGAGTCATTTAGCACACTTTTTTTTCACCTGTGGCACTCGTACTGCTGGTGGCCCGCGAGGGAACTGCATGTGCTCTAGGAAAATCAGTAAATACTGTACAATGGCTTGTTATTATTTCGAAAACAGGGTCACTTTGTGCATTGTTACCATTGTAATGGTTTCCGTAGATGATTCGTGTTAGTTTGTGTTAGTTAAATAATGACACTGGGAGCATTAGAAGCATTGCCGACCTTTGACGTCCATTTTCTGGCCTTCTCTCTGTATACATTTTGACTAAAAGGGCGCTGGCACACTTTGCCCAGCCACTGCATGTGCACTGATCTATTTGCATTCGAGGTGATCCATGAAAGGTCTCCATGTCAAATTAGGCTCCAAGGCGATACATGTCACCAAGGAGCCACTTGGACATCTTGCTCAAGGATGCCTATAGGAAGACTGTTTAAACCCAGAAGCTTCCAAACATGTGTTACTTTTCACCATTGTAGAACAGGAGTCGTGGTCTGCTATGCATACATTTCAATCTTGAAGTATAATACACACAATACCTGAACAGAGGACCCAAGAAATTCCAAAACATTTAAATTAATTCATGCCCTGCAATTTAATGTGCTCTCAGTTTGTAGTCAATTCTAAGCGCAGACGAAAAAACCAAATATATGTATATCATTTACCCCGATATTACGGTTGGGAAAATGTCAGGAGGTGATGATGGCTCCCGGAGATAACACTTCATCACGGTGATGATGTAATGGTAGGCAGGGGTGGCTAATGATTGAGTTGAATTTAGTGGCACTCCACTAGGGGTAATTATGGGGCTCAGGCAGTCCGCGAGCAGCTAGGTATTTCACGTTGTATTCATAAGCCACAGTCAATATTAAAATGACACAGGATGTGCTATGAATACTCATTCAAGTCAGTTTTCTAAATTATTTGGATCTATTACAACTTAGTAATTTTTCGTCAACACTTTTATCCAAAGTGACTTACACTGAATTCAGATACATTTCATTGAGCAGAAGCAGGTTGGGGGTGTATTGCATAGAGCCTGAGCCTACAGGTGAGACTGCGGACATTGAAGATCAAACCCAGGACGGGAGTGGAACATCATTACGCCGCTACGCCATCTTGGCGCTGCTAAAGCATTCGATGGAGCAACCTTATGTGAAAGCATTGACACTTCAGACTTTCTCTAATAAGTCTATACACTGGACATAAACACTACTTCAGCTTCAAAGCTGATTGTTACTCCATTTTTAATGCCCACAATCCATCGCACTTGCAGACGTCTGATATCGACGTCACCTGTGATATTGGCGAGTGATCGATGACATGAGTTTTGCTCAACAAGCGTCTTCCATTGGATGTTCTTAAATCATAATGCGCTAAAAAGCACTTTAATTGTGCTCGCAAGCCATAGACAAGCTGACAGCCCACCTTAAAATATGTCACCAAAGGAGTGTATGATTCTCGTGCACTTAGCTAAGTGTGGCTAATGGGGCCTGCCCCACCCCATCCCTTACTCTCTATTTTGCATAGCCAAGCGATATTTCTCTTTAGTTTCACTTTCCTCTTAATTCCTCCCACAGGGATCAATAAATAAGAGTGGTTGTTAATTATGCCAAGAATGTTAATTAAATTAGAGTTTGGTCATAATGTTATGTTTGATGATAATTGAATGTATTAATAATAATATCTTCATTAAATAAGAGATGAGGTGGATGTTCCAGTTGATGATAATTCAGATTAAATATTTCTGCGCTTCTTATGATATAAAACAGACAAAGAGCAGGGTATAAGGATAGTGGCTAGATATCTGACAAAAGATTCTCAGTTCCCAATGTCCATAGGCATCCTTGAGCAAGAGGCCCAACCCATCCTTGCTCCTTATGTAATGACATGAATCTGTATTCAATAGAAATCATTTTGCCGAAAAGAAACCCGTTCGAAGGCAGTAGCAGCAACAGCCAAAAACACCAACCACGTTCGCAAGCAGCACAAAGAAGTGCCAATAAATTGCAGGAGGCTAAAGTTCTTTAAACTCATTAGAACTTCTTCGATGTGGTCCATTGTCAACAACATTTCTCATTCACCATGCTTTAGTCTATTGTCGACAACCTTTCCCATTTTCTCCGCTGTAGTCTTTTGTCAATAAACCACATATAATAAATGAAGAGGGAACAAAACACTGACACCCAAACAGAAACCCTTTAGCGACGCCAATGAGGTTCTACTCGGTGCGCCATCGGCGATCGGCTGCCCTCCAGCACGCGTGCGTATTAACGCTTTCACATTCACTGGGACCACCATTGTTATGTCGCCCCGCCTTGGCTGAATGAGGAGGCGTTATCTGTCGGGAGTTAGCTAAAACATATGCTGCCACGCTCTTTGTGGAGTGGGCTTACTAATGGGGTTTCAGGTGCCTAATTTACACCTCTCCTCTCCCCAAAGGGAAGCCTTTGTCTCCTGTAATGCTGTGCTCGTTGCTTCGGGAAGCATTCAGCGAGGCGACTGTCAAATGGATGTACAGGAAATTCCATAACCAATGCTAATTAAGAAGGGAATGCATTGTTGTAAGATGTCGTCTGTGGTTGTGCCATGCTTGGAGAAATGTGTACCATTGTGCGGTGGGCCTGTCAATGTATGTGTGGGTTTTGTCTGCTCATATCTGTGTGCTTGCATTTTTAATTGTGCCACCAACATGATTGCCCTTGCATTTCTGTATACCAAGTCCAAACTGTAAGTGAAAGTGAAGTAGAATCCATTTTGTTCAAAGGAAAGACAAAAAATTATAGCAGGGGACAGTACGCAATAGAGTTTCTGATGCATTGTTTGTCACAGTAACTAACTATACACATGTACTGTTAAAGGAAAATTGGAGCGGAATAGGAGGCCTTCCTTTTGTTCCAGCCATTTCCGGGAGGGTCGACAGCCGCAATCATCCTCTTCCACCCTTTAACCCACACAACAGCAACCATGGCTCTCGACAGCTCAAGCCCCCGTCCCCTCCGTCCCCACCTGTAATGAGTATGCAGGGAAATGGCTTCAGTATTGACACAGTGTAGTGTATTTCTCCCTCTAAATACCCCCCCCCCCCCCCCCCCCCCCGCCTCCTTGACCATCCATCAGGAGGGGCTCCATCTATCAGGCGGCCCGCTGGTCCAGCCCCGCGATGACACACAAACATTTTCCAATTTAAAATGTGATATTGATGGAGCACCACCCCCTCCCCCCTGCCCCAGCCTCCACCCAGCCAATGTGTAAAGCAGCTGGGGCCCTCAAACGGCCCCCCGATCCCCTGGCCCGGGCCCCTGCTGCCTGTTCTGAGCAGTTTGGTTTCCATATACTTGTTCTGTGATTAGATGGAGGTGGGAAACACACACATACAGGCAGATACATGGACAGAAACTCATACAAACCCACACACACACACGCAAGCATGCACGTACACATTCACACATAAGCAAGCACAGGCGCAAGCACACACACACACACACACACACACACACACACACACACACACACACACACACACACACACACACACACACACACACACACACACACACACACACAGGCACGCTTACTGACAGACACGCTCACGAAAGCATGCACATACTCGTAGCCACACATAAACACACACACAAAGGGCACTCTAACGGACCCACACACACAAACACAAACTCTCTCTTTCTTACAAAATGGCTTTTAAACACACACACACATGCAGATGGTTAGAAGATCCTAACGAATTAAGTTGTCCTTGTCAATTCAAACCAATGCTAACAAGCTGTGTTCGAATAGCCAACGAATAGATCAACCAATTACACCTAACCCCATTCACCTGTTATTGTCTGGAATCGACTATCAGCGCAGGCATTACATGACATAATATAATGAAACCCTGGCACACTCATGCATGTTCCTTGGTTCATTCAGTTTCACACGGTCTAATTTCGTCAGGCATGGGTCCATAAAAAACACCGCTTTTATTGCAGGCTGCGTGTCTTGCATACAAATACATTTTCTTCACTTCGACATTAAATGGGAACACTGCAGCCCCCCAGCCATACCCAAAAGGACTGAAAATAACAATCATGAGGCTGGGACACTGAGACAAGTCCTCCATTAACCCCTCAGAATAGATGTCATCTGGTTATTTTGGGGCTGCTTTCATCAAGGCATTATATTCAAATAGATGAATGGCTCCATTCTACCTCTTGCAAGTGTCTCATATAAAGCCTAGCCATTCACTTCATTAAAAAACATTAAGCTTCTAGGGTGTTCCCAGCAGCCGTAAGGTAATGGGTTTGAAAGCCAAATTCCGCAGCCTAACCTGCAAGCACCCTAGAGTAAGATGCCCTCAGCTGCCCTCCTTAATGACATGTCTCTGAATTCACTGCAATCAGACTTTGGACAGAAGCAGTCGTTTTCTAAATACTAACTGCTTTGAGGTATTTCAGCAAGCCTGAGAACAAGATGCAAATAACTGGCATTACTTCTCTCTACAATCAGCGCCTGCTTCCAGCTCCCTATGGCTTTCTTTGAAGGCTGCATCATGCAAGATGGGATATATGGTAATGTAGTATGATAGACATGATATATGTGAATATAAAGGACTGTTCATAGAAATCATGGTATTTTCTGCTGCATCTCTGTCCCTTCACTTTACCTGAACATCGATGTTGTTGACCAGATACAATGAGGTAGGCCATTAAAAAAAATAAAAGCAGTCAAACACAATTTGCATAGCTTGTTATTTGATGGGCTTAGTGTTTAATGAATGCCTCTAATGAGCACTTGCTTGGCGTATAAGGTTTGCGTAATTTCGTCTGAAGAATTTTGCATCGTTCTGAGGAATTACTAGCCTACATGTATTTCAATTTACACACATCCTCGGGTGTAACCTGTATTTTATTTTTTCTAGTTGTTACACAAACGTTTTTCTCAAATCTCAAGGCCGCTCCGTGCTTTGTGCACATGGATTTGATAGCGCACAGCACTCTGTAGAGATTTTAACAAAAGAAGAAAAAAATGAAACTGCGTGGCAAGTCGAAAGCAATTTGATGTACTTTTCACAATTGCTCATGAGAGCTATCAGTATTGATGTATTTATCAAAGCTAGTCTTCCTTGAACGTATCAAATCCTATTCCCTGTGTTCAGATCAACAAAAGTGTTACAACTACAAAAGATGTTTCACCTATATTCCACTTTATATTAGCACAATAGCCCTTATATAACGAGATGAAACCAACACATGGACCCTCAAGTCTATATCTGGGGCACGAGCAGCATTGAAACTAGCACTCTGTTGAAGGTCGTGGTAAAGGCTGTTTGATTGTCAGCCAAAAGGTCTTGTGTTAAATCCACATGTTCACATCCAAAATCTAGCTGTAGGCGTCCTTCAGCAAGATGCCCTAACCCCTGCACACACTTTTATGACATTTTAAATTCATTTTGAATAAGGTTTCTGCTCATTTACTAAAAATGCCTCTGCCCTTTTTACATTCACATATTGATTTGCACAAACTTCTGCAGTCTGCAATTGAAGGTTCAACGCATACTCTCAATAGCATAAAGCAAGTACATGTTCCCTGGATGCAATGCAGACATCTGCCAGCAACCCGACAGCTACCCTGTTATGAAACCCAAACAAGATGCATCGGGACGTCACACTCTCTTCAAAACAAGAATAAATCCTGCTGCCCTTCTTGAAACCAAAAGAAAAACCCATCAGAAAAATAAATAGATTAACAAGGAGTAAAGAGAAGAAGGTTGGACTAAGGCCACCCCGATCTCCGCCCGACAACCCATTTGTCGAGTCTCGCTATTGGCCCAGCTCCCTTAATGCACAGGTATCATTCCACCCCTAAGTGCTTTGACATCTTACTGCCATAAATAAACCCTAACAGCCCCCCTCTATTAGGCCAAACAAGGGCCTGTGTGTTCGCTGCCAAGTCAGGAAGTTCCACCCTAATGGTACACTAATGCTTTTATTGGATTACCGCACCATCTCCTATTGCAATGCGTCACAACTACAACATATCAAAGGTCCCGCTGGCATCCGCTCTGGTTTGATGGAATGGACCCGCGTGGGGGGCGGGAGTCTTCAAAGCACCCAGGCCAAAGATGGCTGCAATTAGGATTATTTCCTGATGAACTGAGCTACATTGGTTTAAAATGCTTTTTTATTAACATGTGTTTTTTTTACTACTACTGAAAGACTTACTGTGCAGATACACACACATGCACTTGCATTAATTTATGCATACAAAAACACAAACATGCACAGACACACAGAACACAAACATGCACAGACACACAGACACATAGACACGCACACACACACACACACACACACACACACACACACACACACAGACACACACACACACACACACACACACACACACACACACACACACACACACACACACACACACACACACACACATATATGCACAAAGACAGACCCACACACAGACCCCCCAACACACACACACACACACACACACACACAGACACACACACACACACACACACACACACACACACACACACACACACACACACACACACACACACACACACACACACACACACACACAGACAAACAAGCAAACAATATGGTGTTGTGCAGTGGCATTACCGTAATCTGTTGCACACAGATAAAGACCACTTTATGGCCTGCTAGGAAGTGTTTTGTAATGTGTTTAACTGATGAGGTCATCTAACATGTGACAGTAAGATTCATGCCAGCTACTTCCTGGTATCCTGGTAACAAATACTGAGGATACCAGGAATGTGGGATGTGGGCCATGCCCACATCCTTGGTTAACATCCGTTGCCAGTATAATTTCTACTAATATTTGATGCTCTTCTAGATGCTGTTCTGTGATGAGTATTTAGCGCCTGTGCTATCCGACCACGAGTGTCAATTATAGCAATACAGCACTTTCGGCTTTCGGAATCAATGTGCATAGGTCTGTCGAGATTTTGTGGACAAAATAACATAGAATTCCCTTTGAAAGCACCTTACAAAATGGTCTTATCAAAAAGACAAAAGTGCTATCTTGCTATTATTTCCATTAGTGGCGCGTTCAGGAAAAATGCTCTTAAAGGGGTAGTTCGGAATTTTGGACATAGGGCCTGATTCCGAAGTGAGCATTGGTATTCTATATCACTGGAGACAGTTTTCAACACATTTCATTCAGTCCTTCTAGTTGCAGAGTTCGCTCGTGCTAGGCTAGCGCACGGCAACGGGCAATGCTAGCCTGCTATTAAAAACAGTACCCACTCCACAGTACACCCGAGGTAAATCAATTATAACGACAGACTATAAATCTAAATGTCTGTTTATAGAATAATGTTAGAAATAAAACCAACCTTGCATTGCATTGCATTTTGAGGGAATTGCGGGGTATCAGCAGCAGTTCCTGTACGTAGGCTACGGCAGCGGCGGACTGATACCTAGGTTACCTGCCGCTGTCATTGCTACAAACGCAGAGTACAGTGAACGAAGGAATTCTATAAGCGTATTCAATTAACAAGATATGGCCACGTTTGGAGGAGTTAGCGATGCATCTGCTTTTGAAGACGATTATGAGGAATTTGTTGTATCCAACGAACCGTACATGTACGAGCCGGTGTTTTGATGTCAAAGCCAGCAGCAACAAGCCACAGTTGAGTCCTTTCTGGATCTCGCACTGGAAATTGGTGGAAACTTTGTGGTGCCCATCTGTACCGTTTATTTCTACAATTTCTAAAAGCACACTGAACCATCATGTTGCCTAGTCGTTGAATTGCGCTTCTGTCCCACGCTTCTCTGTTTACGTTCTTCTGTCGTGATTCGGTTACAAACCTAACCAGCGCATAGTAGAATTCCGCTTCTGCTGAGAAAGTAGTCCCTCGATGATTCATGCGATGCAAGGTTAGTTTTATTTCTAACATTATTCAATCAACACAGACATTTAAATCTATAGTCTGGCGTTATAATTGATTTACCTCAGGTGTACTGTGGAGTGGGTAAGACTGTTTTTAATAGCAGGCTAGCATTGCCCGTTGACGTGCGCTAGCCTAGCACGAGCGAACTCTGCAACTAGAAGGACTGAATGAAATGTGTTGAAAACTGTCTCCAGTGATATAGAATACCAATGCTCACTTCGGAATCAGGCCATATGTCCAAAATTCCGAACTACCCCTTTAAGCAGAATCGACAACAAAAGTAATGTTTACAAATTATATTTTTCAGATGTTTTGTTAAAGCCAGGAGAGACGGTAATGATGGTTTGATGACCAAGACAAGTATTGTCATTTAAGGGGTACTTGATATGATATCATCATCATCCCCGAAGGATATTCTTTCAGATCATCAATCACTACACCCACATCATTATCAATGTATTGATATTTTCTTTATGATGGCTGCTGCTGTTAAACCTGAATTTCCCCTTGGAGATGAATAAAGAACCCACCATATATATAGTCCATACACTAGTTTCCCTGTGATGTCGTCTATGATTTACTATATATATTTTTTTTTAAAATTTCTATATTTATTGGTTATACTGTGTAATAATTTTAAAGTCATTAGTTAATAATCTTCTAATCATTAAAAAAACATTAATTGGCAAGACTCTGTATTTTACCACCAGGTGTGATGTTGCCAAGCCATTACAAGCAACGTCAAAATCTAGTAGGAATTGGTAGTTTCAACCCAGATGTGGGATGGATGTATCAGGCTGGTGGGCTGACCTATCAGTATATTCATGTTTTTTTTATCATTCAAGCATCTAAAGGACTTATCACCGGAGGTCATTATCAGGGCAACATCTTTATTGTTTTAAAATTAGAATCAATCATGTTTTTCCCCAAGTTGCTTTAGTTCTGGGTTTCAAAGTGTGGTCTCACAGAGTTCACCTGCAAATTATGCCACAAATAAAGGATTTAAATACCAATAACACACAACATAAACACCCTAAACAGAAGTGCTTTGAGAGAGCTGAGTTTTAGCATCAGTTTACTGTCATTTCCATAGCCCTGAAGGTCGCAAATGCTAACCTGCAGACTACGGAAGCCATTACTGTGCAAATTACGCAGATGGTGCAACCGGCGAAGTACTTAAGAAAATGGTTTTTCCATTAGCCAGACACTTTGGTCTGCGTAAGGACTTCGGGGTGTGTGCTGTTCCCTTTAAAGGTGCGTGCATAAGGGTGTGCGTGTGTCTGTTTGTCTGTGCTCTGTGCATGCATTCTTATGTATGCGTGTATATAAGGGTGTGTGCACATGTGTGCATGCAGATGTGTGTCTGTCGGAATGCGTGTGTATATGTACATCTGTGTGTGTGTGTATAAGTGTGTGCGTAGAAACATGTGCATGATCCGTGTCTGTGTGAGCATTTTTACGTACTGTGTGTGTGTTTTCAAGTGTGTGTATGTGTGTGTGTGTGTGTGTGTGTGTGTGTGTGTGTGTGTGTGTGTTTGTATGTGGTGTGTTTGTGTGTGTGTGTGTGTCTGAGTGTGTGTCTGTGCTTATGTGTGTGTGTGTGTGTGTGTGTGTGTGTGTGTGTGTGTGTGTGTGTGTGTGTGTGTGTGTGTGTGTGTGTGTGTGTGTGTGTGTGTGTGAAACGCTGCATAGTGCATGCATTTGAAAAGCCATTAGTGACCCCCGGTGATCCTCCTGACTTCATTAAAGTGTTCTTTGCAGAAGGTCTCAGGCTGCTGTTCTTCAGCCTTCCCTGCACACCCACTGAGTGTCACCCACACATCCCCGTCTGCAGCCACACGACTGCGCAGTGTTCCCCGCAGTCAAATTACAGAGTATGATCAACGCAAAGCGGCTCCAAACACTGCCGCGAGAATGCCATTGCACATATGCAACACACAACACACTCTCTTTCACAGGCGCACACACACTCACACGTTGGACCAACGTGTTTTAGTGCCCCCTCATTGCATCCTTAATGCCCCCCCGCCCCCATCCATTAGGAGCAGATCCATCGAGCGGCCTGCGGACGGTTTCCCTCACACACCCAGAGGAGTCGGATAATGGCGGTAATGAGGATGCGGCACCCCCCCCTCCCTCCACCCTCACCCATCAAACCCGTCACCTCATAAATTCAGCAGCACCCGCCACACCCATGCATGCTCTCATCGCCCGGCCGCTTAGCAGGTCATCAGCAGGACGTTGCATCATCCGATCTGTTCGCTCCCCTCCGCCCCCAGAGAGCCTCACACGCCACTGGACCAGATGGTCACACACATTCTGAACAACCGCAGTCGTCTTTTTAGGGGGGATCAATAATGAGAGTGAGCAGTGGGAGGGAGGGGGGTGTCGTCACTTTCATGTCAATATTTGACCCCCGCCCACCGCATCCTCTTTTGTATCTTTTAGAGGAAATTAGCTACGTCTCATAGGTAAGATGCACTGTTTTTTGTTTGTTGTGAAAACACTTCTACCATGGCAGTAATGTTTTCTGAAGTGATAACACATCAAAGAAGTTTTTTTTGGTAATTAGGTAAATATTTGCATTTTGCTCCTGCATGATGATTTTTAGATTTGACCTGAAATCTACACCAAAGTCCAAGATCCTACGCTGGTTTTGCAGTGTGCATTGGGGTAGTAGTATTCCCATGGTTGATTATCTATGGTAGATTGTATGATTGTACTTTGCTTGCAACGGTATATTACAAACAGCCATGATGAATTGATGAATATGAATGAAGGTGCAAGTGTCGATGTTCAAAACTAGTTGAAATTCATTATGTTAGGTAGGTTGAAGTCGTCTGACGTTAAATATGCAATCCTGCATTCTAAATGCATGCATATATTTAGCATTCTAAGAAACTTCCTAAACTAAATTTGAACAGCAGAAAGTCATTATATTCATTGTTCACTACGTGGAAGTTGTGTCCAGCATATTGTTTGATAACTTAAAGGGCATCTTTTCTCTCTGGGATTCTTTATTGCACATAATACAGCTATGAGGCACAAAGTACAGCATGTGCTGTAGCCCCCAAAACGATCCCAATACTGAGGGGGTGCTTGAGCCATCATCACACGAGGAGAGTAAGAATGGAGAACTCTTCTAAAATCACTTCTTAAAACCTAGTCTGCCATCACCAGACCAATTTGCAATTGCATATTGGTCTGATACCTCTCAGCTCATTTTCCATTTCCAAGGGGTGTTATGAACAGGCGCAGACCAAAATACCTCACCACGTAATTGAACAGACTCACAACCAATCAGAGCTATGAAACGTATGAACAACCAGCGACAGTGATCATGGTTGTTTGCGAAAATGCCGGCACTGCTATAGGGCTTTCCTCTGAACAGCCATCGTATTGATTTGATTAAAGTGTCTGATTGGCCAGACCCATGTTAGGTCTGCTCGAAATCAGCAGATCAAATATGAGCTTTAATACATTTTGTTATCCTTTTCTCTCGAGACAGTCTTTGTTTTAAACATGGTGATAGACACAATTCCTTCACCCTCGATCTGCGATCAAACACAGATTATTTTACTTTCCAACAGCAGATGAAGCAACAGGTGTATATGCTAGAGTCAGAGAGAGAGAGAGAGAAGAATAAATGTTGATTCTACTTTTAATCTTTCAATGTTCAAGCTAGCCTTCTAGAGAGCTAGAGGGAGATAAAACCATTGTTTGCCCTATTAACATAACAAGGACTGCTGGACATCTCTGAAGTACAGTTGGTTATTTCTGAGCAAACTGGGAACTGGAGGGCTGCATGGGGGGATGTGGAGCGGGAAAGGGGGCAGGAAAGGCCACTGCCAAAGCAGCTGCTACCCCGAGGTCTTGCAAGGACTGCTGGGTAAACTCGTCCTAAATTACTGACAGTAGACTGATGGATGTACGACAATGCCGTTGCTATTATTGGACACAAGGTGACTTCTACAGCGCTACCCCTCCCCCCACCCTGATTCCTTCTTCTGTTCTTTCAGTGAGAGTATTCTCATATCTGGTGCATCAGATGAACGGAGCCGATAGGACCTCTGAGAGGGGTGTCCGTGTGGATGGCCCACATGAAACAGTATCACTCAAACACCGGGGGCTGGATAAAACAGAATTAAATGGTTTGGATAAAAACAGACACGAATGTGGGAGAGAGAAGTATTTGGTTTATAAGATTCATTAGGCTTATCTTTTTTTAGCTACAGAAGTTGTTCACACACCTGAATATAGATAAATGCTGTGGAAGTGCCAGGTTTAACTGCTCTGAAGATTTCTCACAACACATCAATGCAAACTGGCGTTAGAATGCAAACTGAATCAAATGCCTTTACGTGAACTCAACAAAGATCAGCCCAATTTGAGAGAGAGTTTAACAGAGTTTATCGAGTGTGCTGGTTCATTTTTATTGATTTTTTTACTCTTTTCCCCAAAGACTAATCAGATGAAGGATCGGGGACTTCCAGACGAATAGTACTGTGTTCAATTCCTACCGTCTACCAGCCAACTGTAGGCCTCTTGCTTCACATTGACCTATATCTATATTCTCTGTAAATCAAAGAGGATGAATGTGTCTGCAAGAAAAAAAAACGGAATTGGTCAGGGACATTTTTAGGCAGAAATAGTTAATAGTAGTTGGTAGTTGATGCTGGAGGAATGTTCCCCTTTGATAATAAAAAAACAGATAATTAGTCAATCCT
Organism: Gadus morhua; assembly: GCF_902167405.1. Taxonomy (NCBI): domain Eukaryota; kingdom Metazoa; phylum Chordata; class Actinopteri; order Gadiformes; family Gadidae; genus Gadus; species Gadus morhua. The sequence goes on along the minus strand of NC_044067.1, from coordinate 19,138,094 downwards.
TAGGAATTAGGCATTCATTATCGTTAAAAACAAACAGTTTGTGATTGTATTCCAACGCCACAGCACATCTACAGATGAATCGTTCGATCCATTGGTTTTAATTCATCTCCTGGCCCATGATGCACCCCCTTCCACCCTACCCACCATGTACAGAGAAATCATTACCTCAAGCAACTGGCCTACAATTTCGAGGCCATTTTATTTGTTCTAATCCCCCGGCTGGAACAGAGGGCGGGTTGAGGGAGAATAATGCCATTTCAGGATAGGGCCTTTATTTAATTTACTGCCGGTCGATGGAGCTTCTCCAATTGCCTCTCCAGGATTAATAAGCAACCCACACGCTCTGTCCATCACTGTCCATCTCCCATTAGGCTTCCGAGATGGGGAGCCCATATTGCCTTGGCAAGGTAGACTCTGATGGAACACACACTCTCTTTCTCTTTCTCCCTCTTTCCATCGCCATCAATTTCCCTAGCCGGGGCCGTCCAATATTTTTTCATTTTTTTGTGCCAGTCTGGCTCAGTTTCATATCAGGTTTCATTTTTCGAGATCGGGTAGACGGGAAAATCGAAAGGGAACGGCTGTATTAGGAACACACAGCCCCCGCAAACGCCCACGCTGCCCCCCCCTCCCCCGGTGGTGATTAATGGCAGTGCAATAGGGAGGAGGAGAAGAGTTCAAACGTGCATCATGTTTTTTAAGTCAGTGACGGCCATTTTTAAACCACTGAGCGTTGCCTCACCTGTAAACTGTTGGACGTAACACATTATAATTCAGGACCACAGGCGTTCAGACCCATTTGGTTTTGCAGGAATATCTGTTCTACTTAGTGTGAGTTAAACCCTTGGCTTAATACTGGCATCCACAATGTGCCTGTCTATAATGTGAACCTGAAAAAAAGGAGAGAAACTGCTTTCTGAACATTTGTCGATGGATGCCAGGGATTTAGAGCAAATCCTTAATGTACCGAGGTGAAAGGAGAGAGACAAAAGCATTTCAATATTTAACTTTGTGGTTTTAACACTATAATCGTAATCGTTCTGTTAGGGGCTTACTGGGTGTACTTTAGAGTCTTTCTCATCGGTCTCTTGGTAACCGTGGGAACATTGTTATTATCCTTGCTGTTAATAGTTATCTTGCTTACATCAGGAGGTTTAAACGACTTATTGGTTCATCCTAGCCTGAAAAAAGTCAGAGAGTGTCTCTCTGGCTCAAAAGGAAGAAATCCTCATGCTCCCAGAGTGCATTGAGCCCACTGCACCGCCCGCCTGTTTCCATTTGGAGGGAGAAGGACCCGTGGACCTAGCGCGAGTGGTAGCGCGAGTAAAATTTGGGTAAACATATCCCCGTGATACGTTGACTAGTTTAGACTTCAGCCCTTGTTTTTTCAAACGCATCATTTGTATGTTACTGTACAGCATTAAAAGATTTGCTAATTACAGTAGCTATTTGTACTCAACCTTTTATCCCCAGTTGATATCAATGTTTTTCGTACACAGTAGGCCTACTTTAGTATAACCGCAGTTGGGTTAGTTAACAAATCACAGCAACCAACTTGAATTTGAAGGTTTATTCATGAAAAATTTTTACGTGTAGGGTGCGTTTGCTATCAGTCAAAATAGTCACAGCTGATCTTGAAGATCTACTGTCTCCTGGTAGCCACGGTTCTGCCCATCGTGTGCTGGGTAATTAGCTGTGATAGCCGGGACAACACAGGAAGCCGATAATGTCTAAGAAAGAAAGGGAACAACATTAGCAAATCAAAATAAAAATTATGCCTTGAATAGCCTATACAGCATTACACAGACTTCAAGCTAACGTATCGTAGCCTACGCTCGCCAATAAGATCGGCTACTTTCGGATAACTACACTGTCACATTTCCCGGGACTCCAAACTATTGTAGCCAATGTGTTTGTAAAAAAACAAACACTTACTCTATGCTCAGACGTCTGTTTCTCCCGGCGGGCTTTGGCTGGCGTTTCCAGTTCACTTTCTGGGTCCGGAAATATGTATGCAATACCCAACTGTTCAGATGAGGCGTAAAGCCTGAGTGAGAGGTTACACACATGGCCCCGTCCTCGCCAGATTCAGCCATTTATTCTAGAAGAAACTGGCATCGCTAAAATTGGCTGCAGCACAGGGACTCTGTGTTACTGTCTATAGGCTAACAGAGCAAACCGGCGCGCTCCGGAACAGGCAAGGCTTGTTCAGCTGCAGCCGCAGTCACCTCATTTTCTATTTGTGTCAATTCTTCCTGGCTGTATTCTGGCTCGTACTAATAGCCCCGAATGTCCAAATCCAACAATAGATTTTCAAAATCCACTTTGGCTGTTTCACATTGCAAATTTGTTTTCACGGTGAAGAAACACGGCGGACATTGTGTTTACATCTCGTACGTTCCCTCCCTCCCCCCCCCCAATTCCTTATTGGTGGGCTCACAAATTTGCGGAAACAGTGGTTGGTAGTACTCGGCCCTTCTAGCAGGCACGCCAAGTTCTCCCGAGATGACGTCAAACGCGTCATTTGACGTCATTTCGGGAGAAAATTAGATCAGGAAAGCTGGGCTAAGGGAAGACTGGGTTAGACTTGAGGGGAAAAAAACATATTTTTTATATTACAATAGCGATTTTATAATGATAGAACGCCGGTTCTGAATGGATGAAGTATCCCTTTAAGTTTAGGGGTATACGTATTTGATTTTTTTAGAAAGTTGTTATATTAGGTGAGTTTTTTGATGTCTACAAATCTTTTTTGCTTTAGAATTTTTATACTTTTGATTGTTCTGAATTTTTTAACTTGGAAGATCATTGTTAAATAAAAAATTAAAAGATGCTGGCTTTGACTCAACCATTCAGCAGTAATTAAGTTGATTACATTCTATGTATTTTGCTTGAATTTCATAAACAAGAAAACAAAATGCTTTTTTTGCTCCTTTTGCCCTTTTTCAAGTTATGAACCAATGAGGAATCAAGGTTTGGTGTGTGTATGTGCGTTTGTGTGTGTGTGTGTGTGTGTGTGTGTGTGTGTGTGTGTGTGTGTGTGTGTGTGTGTGTGTGTGTGTGTGTTTTAGTGTGTGTGTGTGTGTGTGTGTGTGTGTGTGTGTGTGTGTGTGTGTGTGTGTGTGTGTGCATGTGTTTTTTTATTTTTTTGTGTGTGTGTGTATGCATGTAATGACTAGAAGTGTGTCTAATTACTGGCCCCCTCCCCTACCAGAAAGCAGGAAGCTCTTACTTGACAAAGGAAAGCCATTTCACCGATTATTTGCACCTGGCTATGGCTGAATGACTTATAAAAGGGGGATCCATCGCTGCTGTTACAAATTACTTTTTAAATTCGTAGTCAATACCCAGTGTTTCGGTGTGCTTTTCAAAATCTGGGAACCTTTAGACAAAGGAACACACTGTACTTTTCTCTTTGAATTGGGACATAAAAGCACAAACGGCAGACATGTAATTACCATTTTCACCCCTTTGCCAAATACTCATCACAATGTGGGCCTGCCTGACTGAAGGGTGCCGCGGTTAAACACGTGTTCAATTGCAAGGTTGCCTTAACATAATGTAGCGTTTCCTCTATCCTCTCCAAGAACAATCAGTGTTGTCGTGGCATTGCAGCCTGGGGTTAAATGTATACTTGATACTGATAATACTTTATAAAGTTTTATCAATGCTGTGGTTGCTGAAATGTTTATGATTTGCATAATAAGCATCACATAATGTGTTATTTGAGTAATAGAACACAGTCTAACATCTTGTGAATTTCATCTGATGTTTTTCCTAGTGGATATGGTGTGTCTATGTTTGTGTGTGTATGTGTGTCTGTTTGTCTGTGTGTACGTTGGGGGGGGGGGGGGGGGGGGGGTCTTCATGGTTGGGGAGGCTCATCAAAACCAGTGAATTGACCACCATGTAAAGTCGTAATGTGGCGTGGTGCTTGAATAAAAACAAGTGTTATTTGATTCCATAGAGGATTGATGCTTATGTGTAATAATAATTAGACATTGTTCATGAGTGATTATTGAGTCATTTCAGACAAGCTTTCATCCATAATGGAGCAGGGTGCCTACAGGTATATTGTTGACATTGGGCATTGAACCTGTACCTTTCGGTTGGGTCTATAATCCACCCTAGCCACAACACCATCCTTTTAGAGCGATGTTGTCCTTTTAGAGCGATGTTATCTCGGTGAAGACTCTAGCCTTCACCGAGTCTTGGGACATAAAGAGACTTTATACAGTGCATTAAGCAACTCATACTGCGTCGTGCAGCACAACCAGTTATCGTAAGATCTATACCATAACATGACTTAATATAATATCACACAACTTAGAGTATATCGAGTGACATATATTGCCGTCTGAGAGACTAAATCTATTTCACTCCCAAGGTATGGTGTTTTTCTTTTACTGATTTATAATATTCTTTTATCTCCCCAACACACCTCTTCCATCGTCGAATTCCCTGGTTACGGCAGAGTGAAAATTACTCCAGGAGTGTGTTGGTGTATTTGAGCGAGGGAGACGCTCTCGTGCGGAAATGGGAGGTGAGGCCTGTGGCCGTGTATAACAACACCAGTGCAAGGCATCGTTTTTATAGATCACTCGACGATCTCGGAGGAGCAAGGTGAGAGATGTGTTGTAAGCATGGAGGGAGGTAGAGGAGGAGAAGAGCGGGAGGGCTGTCTCAGATTCAGCGACAGACATTTTTGTTTTCTTTATAACCAACCAGGCGCCGGGAAAACACTCAACTCGAGAATTGCAGTTGGAATACCGGCAGGCTGTTAAGTATACAGCATTCATCAATATGTCATAGTGTACAATAGATAATGTGTGTGATGTTTTTTTTGGGAGGGGTTGAATTTTCCAAAATATGTAAGAAAATACGCCATTTTCCCTTTTTGTAAAGATCACCCAGTAAATAGAAAAAGAGATCTTTGATTGAATAGGATAGCAGAAATGACACCTGAATAGTTCCCTTTGTGTTCAAAGGTGGAACGTTACCACATGACAGAACACGCTGCGTCAACTTGGACTCACAAAGCACTCAAGGAAAGTTGGTGGAAAAAAACCTAAAGGTCTCACAAGAGTTGTGAGATGTGAGTTGGCAAGAGTTCTAAAACACGTGATCATCTTCCGTCACTGCCTGAAGAGCCTGAGGAGGAAGTGGTCCTCAGCTGCAATCTATCCCCCAAGCCCCCGCCCCCCCGCTAACACACACACACTTGCCCCGTCGCCAATAATCCACAGAAGGTCACCTAGATGCCGACTCAATGAGTCTGGCCGTGGACCCCCAACTTGCTTCCAACGTAACATCACAGGCCTGCCAACCCCCCATCCCCCCATCTCTCTGCCGATTGGCCGCTCATGTTGCATGCTGGCCATCAGATATCGAACGGCTAATAAAAAAACGCGCGGCCAGGCTCAAATGTCACCGTGCTAAGCAGGGCGCTGTCGATAGCTCCCTGACCTTTCTCTATCTCGCCGTGTTTACCTTGGCAGGACGTCCGGGGGGGTCGGGGGATGGGGGGGTAGGTGTTGTTGGTGGATTGGGTATGTTAGCCATGCGAAACACCCCTGCTGTGCGGGATGTGGGAAAGACCCCGGCAGGTGGTGGTGGTGGTAGTGGCTGTCTGTTGGATTATTAACAATGGACGATAATCAAAGGGATGCAGGTATCCGTCTAGTTATTGATATTGCTTGTTTTATGATACATAGAGGAATTCATGGATTTAAAGTTAAAATATTGCAACAATGTTAGGGTATGTGTTACTTTTTAGTTATCTTAAACTGAGCTTTCTATCATCAATTTTCTATCGTATATTATTCCTTAATCGTATCAGTGAAACATTTTTTAATAAGAAGCTTGCTTCATCTCAAACAATCAAAGGGAGTTAAGCATTTCTGTATTATTATTTGTATTTTTTATTCAGTTGTATCAGTTACTTTCTCATGATTGATTAATCTACGATTCAATTTTTTCTTAAACTCTCATTAAATGGACAATTACGCTATTTTGAGCACTGAGCCCCCTTTCTGGTTTGTCGAGGATGGTTAACACCGAAATTTTGAATATTGGTCCTGACTCGGGTTCACACACACTCACACACACACACACACACACACACACACACACACACACACACACACACACACACACACACACACTGGTTTCCATTCTGTCTTACCATCTCTTTGTCTCCTTCATGATTAAGATGGGGGAGATAAGAGTTGGAGGGACAGAGTTGGATTAATAGACTTCTTCTTCTTCGTCTGCTGCACTTTAGAACAAAAGGTGCTTCTGGCAGCCCCAGGACTTGGGTGTGGTGTATGGGGTGGCAGAGGTGATAGGGGGGAGGGGGGGGGGCACAGGTAATGACCACGCAGGATGAGTTATGAGGGTCCATGCGGTACATTTTGGAGAGCAGGAGAGTGGTGGGACTGTTGACTTTATCACCCCCACAAGCCCCAACCCTCCCACTGCAGAGAAGAATGGTTTTCAGATTCTAAGTGCCTTTTCGGAAACAATGGCTCTATGTAAGCCTGGGTGGAAGTGACTGGCTTTTATAAACTCTCTACCAGTTGAGTTTTTATCTGAAACTGTTAAACTACTACTCCTGCTAGTAACACCATCGATATAACTGTTATTAATACAAAGAATACTCATGACCAACGAAGAGCAGGAATGTTAGACTGTGGTCAGGGGGACTCTCTGCGGAAAAAGTTGTGCGTTCAAACCCCAATGTCCACATTCTACGGGTGTCCTTAAGCAAGATGCCCTAACCCCAACCTATTCCTTCAGGCGTAATGTATCAGATGGCTAAATCACATCGGGGGATCCGGCATGGACCTATTAAAGAAAGGACAGCGGATTAAAAAATGGCGCCCATTCATTCCTATGAAAACTGCTCAATGGCGCAGGGCAACATCAAGGAGAGATTTGCTTCCGCATCATGGGCCCGTGCGACGCCCTTGTGCATGACGTGCTGGATGCAGAAATACTCACAACACTAATGTTTTCAAGTATTGTTAGCATTGTAGCATCATAAGCGAGAGGTCTGAGTGAGCACAGTCGCATTGTTTACCCCGAACATTGAAGTATAAGTTACTAACCCCCAAGATGATTCTCTATATGTGATCTTTAAATAACACTCCTCCTGCTGGGGAACGATTTTTATTTAAAATTATTATTTCTATTATTATTTTAGATTAGTTTATCCCTTTTTGACCTAATAAAGGAAAACAGATAGATAAATTTCATTTTTGTACTTTAAAACAAAAATCATAATTATTACTCGAGACTAGCAAGAGAAGATAACGGAGCCGTGTACTGACCCTCTCGGATGCCGGGCGGAAATAACTTTTGTTTCACTAATGGCGCGTTTCCACTGCAGGGTGCGGTACGGTTCGGTTCGCAAAGTTGCGGTATGGATTTCGTTTCCACCGCCAAAAGTGGGCGTGACCCGGACTGAACCGTACTCGTTTTGCCCTCGTCTTCAGTACTCCTCCGTTGGGGTACTGAGACGCCTGAAAGGGTGCCGGAAAATTCGAGCTACACGCCCCCTCCGTTGATTGGTCGACAGAACCGTCACTTCCGGGCGACGTGGGGATAAAAACAAACAAACAGTAGCCTCAAGGTATTATTCTTTACAATGAACATGCCGCGTAAAACGCTTGATTGGGCGAACAAGGAGGTGGAGACGTTCCTCTGCATTCTTGGGGAGGAAGACGTTGTTTATGATGTTTACGTAGCTGCCGTGGCGATCGACATCCGGCCTTCCATAAAGGGTACTGTCGGCGAGACGGTTGGGTCGCTCTTAAAGTTTCGCTGCAAAAATTTCTGTTGGATGTCGGATACAACACAACACAATGCATTCGCCGACCGATCGATCTTATATGTTGACTACAAACCATGTAATTAATGTTATAAAAAAATAAACTTCTAAAGCTTTCAAATCGTATTTGGTGTTTTAGGCAAGGCAAGGCAAGGCATCTATAAACATAGGCCTATAAACATTGTCATACAATAAAATGAAAGAATAGATAAGTAAAAGAAAACATATATGCAAAGAAATGAGTAAAATAGAAAGTTAAAAAGGCATTTTAGTAAAATAGAAAAATAAAGGCAAAGTTAAAAAAGCTTTTTAGAAAGTGCCATGTATTTAAGATTTAGCAGAAAGCTAAAGCAAACATAAAAGTCTTCAGTCTTGTTTTAAAGGTGCTCAGAGTTGGGGCAAGTCTTAAATCCCCAGGAAGTTTATTCCAGCTATTTGTTCCATAGTAACTAAATCCTGCTTTCCCATGTTTCGTGTTATTGCATATTCTCGAAGAAAGTTGTCCAATCCCGGGTTGCTTTAACTCACTTCATTTATTATAAAGTCGTCGGCATGTTTCGGCATGGTAAGTGAAGCTATACGGAGGGAATTCTAGGAATTGGTAGAACACGTGTGAGAGATAATAACTCTGGCTACTACGGGACATGGGCAAAGGCCCATGTCCCCTCGCGGGTGTCGCTGAAAAATCTCTGGCCACTATTCACCCCTTGTCCTCAGGTAGAGACCGCCAAGTGGGCGTGGCCTAGTGGGCGTGGCCGGGGTGACGTTATGGCTTCGGCTTCTTCACTTAATTAAAGGTGAAGAGGGAGCAGCCTTCAATAACGTCATGCTCCCCTTGTGGCTATGTGAGGGTAACGCAGCTTATATGTTTGGTCCTACTTCCTAGTGGACAAGTGAGGGAAGCTTAGATTCTTAAAATACGTAACAATCCCTCCTTGGTCATCTTAGATGACCATACAATAATATTTTAAATCAGAAACACCATTTACCACACCGAAAACATAGTCAAGTTAGGATCAATCATCAACACCATCAACCGGAGTGGAAACAACTCTTGAAGAGAGAAAAACCACTACGCGTCCCCATAACACTGAAACGGTATTCACATTGTGGGTCTCATTAGAAATACAGGTCATTATTTAACAATACAACAATGAACATGAATCTTGTTATCATACAATCACATGGCCAAACAGCACACAAACAAAACTATCAATAGAAATCCTGAGCTAATACTTTTGGTCATGTGCTACAAGGTCATACAATTTTCATCATGTGCAAAAGCAAAGCAAAAATTGGTAGTCATAATACAATTTTAAAAAATTCAAGATTATTGATAGCCTAGCATGGATTCGGGTGGTTCAGGTGATCTTCGTGCATTGGTTCGCTGTTGCATGTGGGTGGTTTTGGGCGTTGTTATTATCGTAGCCATTGTTTCTTCTGTCGCCGTCGGGCCTGTAATTCATGAACCCAAGACTCGTCCCTCCTTGTCAAGGGCTCAACTCAGAGAGGTTACTCCTACATCATGGGAGCCTCCAAACAGGTTCTCCGTCGTCGTCGTGTCAGTAACAGGTGGCCTGTAAAACAACCGTCTCAAAGATCAACTGTATGCAGTGATTCAGAACAAACATAGTCTGATATGGTTGTTTTAAAATTTGTTTCTAATGGTGGACAACCAAAACAGAACCGATTCAAATCCTGCTGTTATTTGATCTCCTCATGTGGCTGTTAGTCCTTGCTCGGCGGTGGTAGTTTGTAGGCTCCGGGTGTGTCTGCATCTGGTTCTGGAACTTTTGTTTCTATTGCAGAAATACAAACTCATGTACAGCAGTTAGTTGTTCAAAAACATATTTCCATTAATTCTAATTTTAATTGTTTTACAGTATCTACTTTGATTTAATTTCACACTACATCCCTCCTTGCGCATTGCTTCAGCCATGCACATTGAATGACAACCAAAGCTAACCACACCGTAGTGCAACCAAGTTGCTATAACCAAAAAGATGTAAAAGGGAATTAACAATGTTAAAATTTGCATGTTCAATATCACTTCTGTGTTAACCGTATCTCATAATAACAGTTACCTTCATCATACTACCCGATTGTCCTACACTAACTATGGATATTGGATGACCTAATCTTCATTTATTCTACCTATTGCTCGCATTTGATGTTGTCCACACTTTGATTCACTCCTATGTACATCGCATACCACATCAAACGTGAATACGCCTTATTCTCTGCACAATATCCTATTGCGCCACTTTCTGCATACCACATCAAACGTGAATATGTCTTAGCAAAGTGAAGTAAAGTAAAACTCAGTTTTATCTTTACTTATTTTATAGCTACACATGTCCCGGACACGTTCATTACTATTTCCAAAACAGTTTTTTTAGCTACGCAGGTCCCAGACCTAACTATACCATTACATGAACAGTATTTATTATTATAATTATCTAGTTTTTTGTTGGTCAACATCAAATCGATACATTAATTCAACCTTCTGACTTACCGACCTACCCGATTTCTCCCCGTGTGAGCCCGCGAATGACAACTCTCCCGGGGCCTCCCCATGAGCCCCATCGTCACCACCTCAGAACACTGCAGGAACGATTAGTCGATTAACGTGTGGCTTGGAGGAGGCTCCCAGGAAGTGCCACAATCCTACGTCTGACACCCGGTGAATCTTGAGCTAGGTCAATCAAAACCGTCTAAACTAGGCAGAACAAAGAGTCATCCAAACCCACAACAATTATGCACATCTGGGTATCAAATATATGGTGATATTTTATAAACAAAACAAAAACTGAACCTAAAAGAAAAATTCAGAAGTTATCGGATGAAACAAATGTTATTGTAATTGAACTACAGCAGTTGAGCTAACTCCCGCCTTGGGCACCGGTTAAAACCATGAATGCCGGGCATCCATCACTGCTTGGGTTGCAAAGGCCTGAAGAGGAAGAACAAATTTAGTACAAATGTGAACATTTTCAGATCGTTTAAACTATTAATGTTGGTGAATCAAAAAACATTGATTACAACCCACACAAACATTTGCGTGTTTTGCCGATATCAACTAGGGAGTGGCTCTCTGTATTTCAGCACCTAGACACACAGACCCTCAAATATACAAACACTAAATTTACATCCTGCCTCCAACACATGACTCGGTGTGAGGGTGGGAGGGGGCAAGGGGAAGAAAGAACTTCCCCTTGCCCCCCTCAACCCAACCAAGAACCTCAACCCAACCAACAACAGCGAGGCCACTTGCCTCTCTATTGTTAGTTAAATCGAAGCCCCCGTCCCACCGTTCCCGATCTTCCTTAAGCAATATGAATAAGGAAGGGTAGGGGAAGAGAATGTTTGCAGGGACAAAGGGTGGGGAGGGGAGGATCCGACGACTGGACCTGTGGACAGGGGGATGGGGGGGGTCTGACTACTGGACCTGTGAAGACTGGGACAAAGGGAGTGGGGGGGTTTCACGATAGGATCTTCTAGGGAGAGGGGGGGACGGGGGGGGGTGGAGAGGGGGGGACGGAGAGGGGGGGGGGGGGGTGGAGGGGGAGAGAGAGGGGGGGAGGGAGAGGGGGGGGGGGGGGGAGGGGGAGAGAGAGGGGGGGGGAGGAGGAGGGAGAGAGAGGGGGGGGGAGGAGAAAGAGGGAGAGAGAGGGAGGGTGGGAGAGAATGTAACACTGTAGTTAGGCTCCCCGCTGCTCTTGGTCTCTGCAAGACCCAAGATGGCGGACGTCTGGACAAAGGAAACCCACGTCACGAAGACGCGCCGTCTCTTTAACACCACGTGGTTACACTCTACGGCTGCGTTGTATACTAATCAAAATTGCACATTAGATTTGAAATGAACCGGGAGGAATCAATCCAATTTGAACTCCTTGGCCAAGCCTCCGTTTTAACATGCAACTAAGCTAGATTAACGTTAAAAACCTGACCTTTCCTCAGGTTTTTAACGTTAAAGAGTTTGGAAGTTTGTGGCCGGTAATAAATAAACCTTATAGTGGCCCGGCTTAACTTCGGCGCTTTCACTATTTACCTTATAATGGTCTCGGCTTAACTTCGAGACATTCATCATATTACCTTATGATGGTCTCGGCTTAACTTCGAGACATTCATCATATAAAACAAAAAACACAGGTACTACTTCTCCCACGTATTACCTGAGGTACAGACAGAAACAGAGACAGAGACAGACAGAGACAGAGACAGACAGACATAACACACCGGGGGTCCCTTTGTGCAGGCTACCATTGCCTTATCAAACAGCCAGGAGCGCCCAGGTAAACAAAGGGATGGGGAGAGGGGGGGGGGGACTTCACGTGTCTAGGGGGTCAGGGGGTATTTTACCTTAATAATTCATCGTCTTTAATAACAAAATACCAATAGACTTGAATGTAAAATGAAGCATGCAGTCTTGGGTGGCATTTAGCGGATCGGCAGATAAGATTGTATACACTCCGAACGTCCGCTATGGTGGACGCAGACCGTGCCGGCCTCAGCGGAGAAGTTAAAGATAACTCTTGTTAATATACTATTTTGGCCCGATCTATACAGAGACCGATAGTGGAGGGCTTCACCTCTCAACCAGTAGCCTACCAAGAATGATCGTTAACGACGAGTACTCAAAACAACTCAAGTGTTATGAAGGGGGGAGGTTGGGTTTTCAGAGTTCCCTGCAACCGTTAATCTACACGTGCTGTTATGCTAGGCCTCTGCAGCAGCATCTTTGGTGGCTAAAACAAACTTACACCCAAGTGTTCTTATAACCAATCCTATTTCAGATTTAATCTTTAAAACAATGATTTATACTTACCTCAGACGTGTGTGGCCTGTTGAAGTTGTTTTAGCGTCGCGCCCGCCGGGATTCTAGGGACTTCCTTCCAAACGTCAGGGTCACCATCTGTGTTGCATATTCTCGAAGAAAGTTGTCCAATCCCGGGTTGCTTTAACTCACTTCATTTATTATAAAGTCGTCGGCATGTTTCGGCATTGTAAGTGAAGCTATACGGAGGGAATTGTATCCAACACGTGGAGAGATAATAACTCTGGCTACTATGGGCCACGGGCAGAGGCCCGTGACCCTTCGCGGGTGTCGCTGAAAATCTCTGGCGCGTTCACTCGACATCCTCCGTACAGGACGTCAAGTGGGTGTGGCCTATGCAGTGGGCGTGGCCTAGTGGGCGTGGCCGGGGTGACGTTATGGCTTCGGCTTCTTCACTTAATTAAAGGCGAAGAGGGAGCAGCCTTCAATAACGTCATGCTCCCCTTGTGGCTATGTGAGGGTAACGCAGCTTATATGTTTGGTCCTACTTCCTAGTGGACAAGTGAGGGAAGCTTAGATTCTTAAAATACGTAACAGTGTTTACTCTGGGGATAATTAACAGATTGGTCTCAGATTGGTTTTTAATGTGCAAAGTAAACAATGTACAAAGTAAATAAGGTACAAAGTCAAACCGGAGAAGTGATTCCGGAAAATATCTTGTTAGAGATAGATAGATAGATAATAGATAGATAGATAGTTTAAAATTATTGGATGTGCAAGTAAGCTACGGAGAGGATCTCCGACATGCTCTCTGGCTACGGAGAGCGTAGTATGTCTAAGTTGTGACTATGCTTTGCAGTATGCTTTGCAGTATGCCTTGCGAAACACTTGGTGATTGGTCAATGAAACGCAACCAGGAACGCCTAATGGGCGTTCTTGTGTAATGACGGAAACGCCCAAGCAACAACCTTCTCGATTAATGCGTAAATAGTAGTTAACTATTCTCACCATTGTAATGCCATCATTGCAATGGTAATGGGGGAGATTGTAATAATAATAATAATTACCATTCTAACATCACACCATTGTTCCTGCACGTACCATGGGGATTTAATCTTCAAAGTAATGAATAGGCCTATATGTATAATTAGATCATAAAGCATTCTGGTTACGCTGTTTACATGGCAAAGAATACTGTTATGTCTTTCCTGTCTAACCTCACGGGGACGGGTCTCTAGTGAAACACATCCTCGTAGCAGTAGAGGGCAACGCAAAGTCGCCTCGACTCAACACAAATGATCTAATGAAACCCTTAATCAGAAAGCATAATGACTTAGCAAGGTGGTCAGGACAGGTCTTGGACTTCAGTTCAAGGATTGCAATAGTAAAAATGAACATACTGCCAAGGTTATTGTATCTCTTTCAATCTTTACACATATCTGTACCACAAAGTCAATTTATGGAGTGGGATAAGTGGATCTCAAGGTTCATCTTTGGGGGCAAGAGACCATGGATTAGGCTTGCAACAGTTGCCTAGGAGAGAGGAGGGATGGCGGTGACTCCATGCATCTTTTGCACATGTGTATATGTGTGTGTTTTTAGGTCGGGGGTCTTGTGTGTGTATGTGTCATGTGTGTGTCTACCCACCACAGTCTGGTGGCCGCGAGGAGCCCGGCAGAGCGTGTTGTGACTGTAACGAGGTCGGAGGAGATGAAGCGTGACTGGCTGACAACTTAACCGTTAGGAGCCTCATGCTGAAAGGTTGCAGCCTCCCTTCCTTTCCTCCCCCCCTCCCCTCCCTCCTCTCCTCCCCCGTCCATCCGACAGAGGGTTCTTCGCCCCAGCAACATGTGCCGCGTTGCGTCTTCGTCGTGGTCCGCTGCCTTCATCACAACCGCCCCCCCCCCCAAGCCCTCCCCCCACAAACACACCGTCCGCCCCCCAACTCACCACCCAGCCCCATGACACCTGATAATTGTCCTACACTCTGCCCTTGTGTCGCTTGGTTTGTGCTGGGGGTGTGTGCGGCTGTTTTTTTCTCTTCCGTTGAGAGAGCAAGACCCTCCGGATAAACCCACTTAGATCTCGCTAACAAGTAAAGTGGGAAATGTAATTCTCTGTTGATTAGAGGTGTGTCAGCCTGTCTATTTTTAGAACCAACGATGGGTTGATTATTGTTTGGTTGCATTAGTTTAGCAATCAAGCACAAATCCCGTTCAGTCATTAGTTTTGTTGAACACACTTTCAGAAACTTTTAAATCATCTTCTGAAAAATATATTTAGGTTATTTCCATTTTGAGGATATATAGTTCCTAATTAAAAAAAGAGAAAACTTTTGGGAAGCAATTTTTCTTTTATAAATAATCGAAGTGAGACGAACAGACGTGTGCTGGACTTGCTCAACATGTTCATAACCTTGGATTTCCTGCTATCTAATATTAATAAATTCTTAATATTAACCACACAGTCCCTCCAATTTATTTCCCAGTATTTATTTAGCTTCTATGGCTGAGGGTAAAATTGGATATGGGTTTTAACATTAGATATTATTCTCATCAAAAGTATTATGATTAGACAAAAAGTGGAGATGTTCAGTTTTTAGGGGTCAAATTGAAATATTTCGCATTCATACGGGAGGTTCATACCGTCTCTCGCTCTCTCTCAGGTTGCGCAATCTACTTAACTAAAATGTTGATTACTTACAAACGATGGTGTAGGAGAATCATATCTGAATCCCTGCTTTGTCTTGGGATTACTTACAACCCTTAGGCGTACAACCCACATCATCCCCACCTTTGATCCTCTATCCTATGGATAAAGTTTATCTGCCAGCTCCGGTATTTAATCAATAAACTGTGCTCTTTCTTGTTTTCACTTCAAATAGAGGGCCGGAGCCTAGTCCTTGTCCAAAAGGTTCTGGGCAAACCCCAATGTTCACAGGCTACATATAGCAATTGCCCTAACAGCCTAATGCCTGTTCCTAAAAGACATGTACCAAAAATAGGTTGTGTAACAGCTTCTTCTAAATTATCGTCAATATTGTGTGAATTAGTGCTGGGGAATTAGAGTTTGGGGATGTTTTGATTTGACCTCAAATTCAAGAGACTCTATGCAACAGAATGTTAATATCTATTCCATTGCGTCTTTCCCTAGCCTCGTAAAGCTATCCAGATATTCCCGTTTACCATAAGCAATCAAAACAGTCTGGCCTCGGGCTGGGAAGTAATTGATTACCAAATGTTGGTACAGTCTTATATTAAAAAAAATCCAGCCAATCAGAGTGCTGCTCTTGCTCTCTTCACTCTTGCAGAATCCAGTTGGAAGTAAAGCAAGAAGATATTCCTCTGGGAAATTCCTTCTGTGAAGATTTATGTGAATCCCTTAATATTGTTGTTTGGTTTGTTGTTTGACTGCAGCACTCCTTGGACATCATGAACTCAAACTTCCTGCCCCTATTGCTCATTGGTCCTGTCATTTTGACACTTTAGGAAAAGACTTTCAACGGACTTGAGGCCACAATGATCTGCATAGAAAGTCAGAATGTAAACTTAAAGGCGGGTCCGATGCTCGGGAAGAGACTTGACACACCGAAGGTGGTGGTGCAGAGGCGCACATGGAGTAAGATCATGGCACAGACCATCATGGACAACGCCAGCCATCCCCTCCACCACACCCTGGAAGAACAGAGGAGCAGCCGCAGCAGACGGCCCATCTCGCTGCGCTGCAGGGCGGAGCGGTGCAGAACATCCTTTGTCCCAACAGCCATCAGACTGTACAACACCTCAGGTGAGGGTGGAGGCCTTTCATCCATCTCTCTCCCCCCCATCCCACCCCCACACACACTGGACAATGGGCAATTGCAGTATATTTATTTATTTGTATATCTACCTCTTGCTCTTTTTCATATGGAATTATTATTATGTGCAATATTACTCGCTTTCTATTGACTTTTTTTGACCTATTTTGTTGCCTCTTACTGTTCGTCCATTTTGTTGTTTGTCAAATGTACTGCACTGTCTGTTACTACTGGTTACCTGAATTTCCCCAAAGGGATGAATAAAGTATCTGCTACTACTACTACTGCTAATACTACTATAAACACAGCGCAATTATCAATCAGCTGATCAGATATCCTTTAATAATATCCGATAATAATTGATCGGATAATACTTACTTGCCTGGCAGTTATTTTGTTTGTCTACAGAGCTCACACCTGTAAGGAAAGTAAGCACATTTCACTAATTATCCAGCACAGATCAGAATTTACGTGCTTATGAATAACATTGCACCTCTGAGCAGAATTCAAATAATTATTTCACACCTTTACAAATGGTTGATAAATGAATGTTCAAATATTCACTTAAGCGAAGCCTAAGGTTCCAGTTGAATTGTAAGTGTCAAAGCAGTGAATACATTATCATGTCTACCATAATGCTAGTGTTCGCCTAGTCTGTAGCGTAGCCTATCGATGGAGCCTGGGTGTTCAAGGAACATGTTTGGGCCAGTGGTCATATTTTATTGTTTTGTGTAGAGTCGGAAAGATGAAGTAGTCTAGAGAGGGCTGGAATGGGATTCTGCAGAACCGCCGAAACACAACCACAACCGTGGTGAAGGCAGGGATGCCCCAACGCACAATGTCAACTACACACAATGTCAACTACACACACTGACGCAGGAAACCCTATCTATATCAAATCATGGTATGGAAATATACTACAAGGCGGGCGATGGCATCACTGCTGTTTTTTTTGTTTTTTGTTTGTCTGTGTCTAGATAGATGGTTGAGTTTGACTACACAAACCCAATAGAGAATAAATGTAAGCCAGCATTGCTGCATATTTGTTTTTGGTGAAGGAATTCTCTCTCTCCCACAGAGCAACCCAGTCGCCAAGAAAAAACGTCCACGGTGTACGTTTCCATGAACACTGGAAACGTACACCGTGGACGTTAAATAGCGTGTTATACCTACAGTATCCACGTGTGCCGCTGTGGAGGCGGGTTTCGGGGTTTGGGTTTCACGGCTTTCGCGGCAAATTGTGGACACGATTGTTTAGGGGGGGGGGGGGGGGGCGGGGACTGTTGTTGACCGGGGAGGGGGGGGGTGGGAGACACGTTTGTAGGGGGGGGGCACGCTCGACAACGAGAGTTGGTTTTTATTGAACGCTCGACAACGAGAGTTGGTTTTTATTGAACGTGACTTCAACACGGAACAGCTGCACGAAACGATGGTCACGTCACTCTCGGTGATGGTGTCGACAATAATGAACACACGAACAATGTTAATAGAACAACACACAACCACATAACATCCCGAACCCATTAACCCCACTTAATCCTAACAACAAAACAAGTTAACAAAAGCCCCATTTGTCAACTGAGAACCCCAATTCCCAGAATCCCCCGCGGCTCCGGAACACGGCGTAGCTTATATTAATCTTTATTATCTGAATGGGAAATGCAATATTTTAGGACAGATACACCATTAAACGCGTTTCTAATTAAATTTCTAGCGAGAAATGTACATTTTCCTTACATAATCTTCAGTCAGTGAATGTGTATGATCTTTATTAATCTTTATTATCTGAATGGGAAATGCAATATTTTAGGACCGATTCACCGTTAAACGTGTTTCTCATAACATTTCTAGCGAGAAATATACTTTTTACTTGCATAATCTTCAGTCAGTGATTGTGTCTGATCTTTAGTTTTATAGTTATTAGGATTTGATCGGCTCGCTCGCATGTTTCAACGACGTCAGGTTGCTTTCGCTAAACTAGCAGCTCACGTGCTTGCTGCGTTTGTGTTATTAAACTGTTACTTTATGCAACTTTTAATGATATCATCTTGTTAGAAACACGTATATCTGAGAGCCAACCCAGTCGCCAAAAGCATACCTACGCTGACAGTGTACGTTTCGTGAACACTGGATTACGTCGCATTTCAACATAAAATAGCGTGTTATACACACACACACACGCACGCACACGCAGAGACACAAGCACACACAAGCACACACACGCACGCACAGACACACAGACACAGACACAGACACACACACACACACACACACACACACACACGCACACACGCACACGGTGCATTTCGCTGCTAAAACAACAACAAAAAAATATTCCCTCAAATATTATTACTTTCAAAACGTTGGCCAAAATGGCCAATAATATCATTTTTTATTTGGGATGCTTCTAGGACATTTTGGGTGGATTTTGAACGGTATGTGGGGGGCACGTTTTTTGCAGGACCTGGCAACCCTGCGCTGTTGCCCGAGATCTGGATCCGGTCGGCGTGGTGCCGTCTCCTTTTGACCTTTTGACCCCAGACTTCTGGGGGAATAGCTGAATCAATTCATTAGTCAATCAGAAGCATGTAAATATCTTCCCGTTGGCGTAAGAGGACGAACAAGGTGTCCTTCAACATCTACGCTTCCAGGCGATTGCAACGGTGCCACACATGAGCATATTCGAACATGTTTAATGGTAGTAATTAGCTGTCGAAATTGGAGGCCTTAATCAATACTGAGCAGCTATTGATTTGCTTCCCGATAAAGATTTGCCACAAATGACATGTTATTTAGCATCTACACGTTGAGCTGAGTCCAATGACACCAAGAACGACACTCTAGCTAATGGTAACATGTAGGTCTAGGACATGATCTCGGTGTAGCAAGAGGCCGAGCTTGATCTCATTGGACTCAACTTAACGTGTAGATGCTAATTAACATGTAATTTGTCAAAAATCTCCATCGGGAAGCAAATCTATAGCTGGTCATTATTGATAAAGGCCTCCAAAATCGACAGCTAATTACTACCCCGAAACATATTCAAATATGATCATGTGTGGCACTGTTGCAATCGTCTCGAAACGTAGATGTCAAAGGACACCTTGTTTGCTCTGTTGCACCACCGGGAAGATATTTTCATACTTCTAATGGATTGATTCATATTTTAAGGTTCTCGGAGTGAGACTTTAAGTGGCTGCAGCAGAAGTGTTGAGACGAAAGATGATATCAAGAGATTTATAGAATATTCCCATTCACATTATGATTCTTCGTCGTAACATCCGACCAAACATCCTTTACATTCACAGAGCGAAGATTATGAAAGTCCAGGCCCCCCCTTCCTGCACTCGGGGTCTGACCGGGCCAAGTTTCGGTGCGGGGGTCCCAGTTAGGCCCTAGAATATGGTATTCAAATTTCAGGGCGGTAGGACCTTCCTATCTCAAAAACTTTTTTTCCACCACATTCTGAACCATTAGGTCTCGCAGGCAACACTTCTGAAGGGGCTTTGTCCAAATGACACTCCATTTGGGAAAACTTTTTTTCTCTATGGGCTAGAACTACAAATCTTGCATATGTCGTTCTCGGGGCCCCGGGAAATGTGTGTCAACATTTTACCATCCCTAGCTATCCTGAAAAGGCTGGAAAAGGGGCGTGACCTCCAACAGTACAGTCAATGTACATAAGACAGAGGTTAGTTTCTAGGCCCCATTTTTTGCGGGATGGAGGTGTACATTTGTGGCTTAATGTGTGTAGACACCGCTGGCCTGTGGCCACGTCTTTGAAGTCTGGGGTTAAAAGGTCAAAAGGAGCCGGCACCACGCCGCTTATGAGATAACAAAAAGTGAATGTAAAGGATGTTTGGTCGGATGTTACGACGAAGAATCATAATGTGAATGGGAATATTCTATAAATCTCTTGATATCATCTTTCGTCTCAACACTTCTGCTGCAGCCACTTAAAGTCTCACTCCGAGAACCTTAAAATATGAATCAATCCATTAGAAGTATGAAAATATCTTCCCGGTGGTGCAACAGAGCAAACAAGGTGTCCTTTGACATCTACGTTTCGAGACGATTGCTACAGTGCCACACATGATCATATTTGAATATGTTTCGGGGTAGTAATTAGCTGTCGATTTTGGAGGCCTTTATCAATAATGACCAGCTATAGATTTGCTTCCCGATGGAGATTTTTGACAAATTACATGTTAATTAGCATCTACACGTTAAGCTGAGTCCAATGAGATCAAGCTCGGCCTCTTGCTGCACCGAGATCATGTCCTAGACCTAGGTGTACCATGTAAAATACATGTTACCATTAGCTAGAGTGTCGTTCTTGGTGTCATTGGACTCAGCTCAACGTGTAGATGCTAAATAACATGTCATTTGTGACAAATCTTCATCGGCAAGCAAATCAATAGCTGCTCAGTATTGATTAAGGCCTCCAATTTCGACAGCTAATTACTACCATTAAACATGTTCGAATATGCTCATGTGTGGCACCGTTGCAATCGCCTGGAAGCGTAGATGTTGAAGGACACCTTGTTTTTCCTCTTACGCCAACGGGAAGATATTTGCATGCTTCTGATTGACTAATGAATTGATTCAGCTATTCCCCCATAAGTCTGGGGTCAAAAGGTCAAAAGGAGACGACACCACGCCGACCGGATCCAGATCTCGGGCAACAGCGCAGGGTTGCCAGGTCCTGCAAAAAACGTGCCCCCCACATACCGTTCAAAATCCACCCAAAATGTCCTAGAAGCATCCCAAATAAAAAATGGTATTATTGGCCATTTTGGCCAACGTTTTGAAAGTAATAATATTTGAGGAATATTTTTTTGTTGTTGTTTTAGCAGCGAAATGCACCGTGTGCGTGTGTGCGTGTGTGTGTGTGTGTGTGTGTGTGTATGTGTCTGTGTCTGTGTGTCTGTGCGTGCGTGTGTGTGCTTGTGTGTGCTTGTGTCTGTGCGTGTGCGTGCGTGTGTGTGTGTGTATAACACGCTTTTTTATGTTGAAATGCGACGTAATCCAGTGTTCACGAAACGTACACTGTCAACGTAGGTATGCTTTTGGCGACTGGGTTGGCTCTCAGATATACGTGTTTCTAACAAGATGATATCATTAAAAGTTACATAAAGTAACAGTTTAATAACACAAACGCAGGAAGCACGTGAGCTGCTAGTTTAGCGAAAGCAACCTGACGTCGTTGAAACATGCGAGCGAGCCGATCAAATCCTAATAACTATAAAACTAAAGATCAGACACAATCACTGACTGAAGATTATGCAAGTAAAAAGTATATTTCTCGCTAGAAATGTTATTAGAAACACGTTTAACGGTGAATCGGTCCTAAAATATTGCATTTCCCATTCAGATAATAAAGATTAATAAAGATCATACACATTCACTGACTGAAGATTATGTAAGGAAAATGTACATCTCTCGCTAGAAATGTCATTAGAAACGCGTTTAATGGTGTATCTGTCCTAAAATATTGCATTTCCCATTCAGATAATAAAGATTAATATAAGCTACGCCGTGTTCCGGAGCCGCGGGGGATTCTGGGAATTGGGGTTCTCAGTTGACAAATGGGGCTTTTGTTAACTTGTTTTGTTGTTAGGATTAAGTGGGGTTAATGGGTTCGGGATGTTATGTGGTTGTGTGTTGTTCTATTAACATTGTTCGTGTGTTCATTATTGTCGACACCGTCACCGAGAGTGACGTGACCATCGTTTCGTGCAGCTGTTCCGTGTTGAAGTCACGTTCAATAAAAACCAACTCTCGTTGTCGAGCGTTCAATAAAAACCAACTCTCGTTGTCGAGCGTGCCCCCCCCTACAAACGTGTCTCCCCCCCCCCCCCCCTTGATATAGATATCTATGTATTATATGATAGATTTAGATATAGAGCTCCAGGACTCCCGCCTGAGCACAAGGAGTGTATTAGAATATTTACAGAACACGGCCAAAGGCTGTGTGCACCTCGCCATTGCGATACATCCACTGTAAACAGAGCGCATGGTATCGTGGCTGCAAGCTGCTCAGGGCCACACCCCCACTCTCCTCCTTGACCCGCCTCTCTCCTCCTTATTTGCATTAAAGCTACAGACACCGAAACGGCGCGTTTGGGGAAAGCTCAATGTGCGACTGGCTCGTAGTGGTTGTAAGTCTGCACCACGGCTGAATTTCGGGAACTTCTTCAAAAACTTTTTTAAGGGCCCACTAATGTCTATATTAAGGCAATCATTAAGTAGCATGCCATGGGACCTTTAAAGCAAATTCATTAATTAATGAATAACCCCCCCAAAAAAACAATTTGATTAACACAAGCTTTACATTCACTTAACAGACTTTCTGAAACCAGTGATTGACCTGGTGTAATCTCAGGCCAGTGCGTGCGCCGATTAATGCAATTGTCAAAAGGTCTTCTTTCCTAATTCATTTGTTGACATTTTTTGGGACTAAAGAAGTCAAAAAAGGATTTCATTGTGTAATAACGTAATGGAATTCTGAGACATTTCAATAAAAAGTTAATTGAAATAAGATTCATGCTTCATCCATCAAGAGTTTAACCCATTAATATCATGATGAAAGATTCTAAATTCTATATTTATTTAGGTTTCATATTGAAGTTGTTTCCCATGGTTCCTAATTTAGAAGGATCCCATTGTAATTATAACATCAATCTTTCGAAAATAATCTAATAATAATTAGTCTGCCTGACGTAAATGTAGCCAACACTTGCATAAAGTATAGCTTTTGTTTTTATGCTTAACTTTTACACAGTACGAGTACAAAGAGACAAGACAGTACAGGCAGATGACATGAACATATGCAAAAATAAGCTATATGGGATGAGTTAGCACTTCGGGGCAGGATGGTCTAGTGGTGAAGCAAAATGATTCTGGGATCAAACCTCATCGTTCAGTCTTCCTGTGGGCATCCTTGAGCAAGAGGCCCTAACCCTCTTCCTTCTCCTTCATGACTCATGACATCCTTCATGTGTCAGAACTGTATGTTGCTCTTGACGAAAGTTGCTCTTGACGAAAGTTAAGCTACGGTAAGTTCTTGAATGGTAAGTGTTTTAGACCAAACATTTTAAGTCGCTCCATCTCTTCAAAGGTTGTCTCCCCCACCGAGATCTTAGCATCAGAGTTGCTGCCATTTAGGGGGTAAACTGACACACCGACCCCTGCGGTGTGACCCCTTATTACCCTCTCAGCCGGGTCCATATCGCAGGAGGATGGGTGGGCAGATATGGCAAACGGCAGGGGATCAAGCCACTGTAAAGTCATTATCCAACCCCCCTCCCCAACAGCCACAGCCACAGCCACCCACACACACAAGGTTCATATATTATAGGTGCCCAGAAGGTTCTCATAATTACCAATGGGTGACCAAGCTATCAAACCCTATTTTTTTTTTTTACCTGGCAGTGATAAAGACCAAGGGTAAGGGGTGTGGGGGAGGGGACTGACTGAAGACCCCCCCGCTGACATAATGATCAAGGAAGGGGGCTAAAGTTGGCAGTCGACAGAGCACCGTTGCCATGTGCATTGTTCACCTGGAATTCATGTGACTCCCCACTGGTTGTGGCTGTCGGGTCGCCATGCCCTTCACACGCCAGAGGACTGGAAAAGTGCCTTCAAAGGCACACAGACGATGGCAGCGATCTTTAGCCTTCTTTTGCTCTACTTTAAATTGTGTTAATGCAAATCAAGTGGGACTAAGGGGGCTAAGTGCACAAGCGTGAGACGAATAGCAATGGTGCTGTTGAGCATACATCAGGCCCGAAACCTTTCTGCCCCTTCAACCACCCCGGCCCCCCGGAGCAGATTTCTGTAGAACGTTAATCACGCTGAATAAGAGATGGGTGAAAAACACGAGTCTTCTAAGGGGAATGTATTAGAAAGTATGGAACAGGAGAAAGAGATTATCTTGGGTATTTGTTGAAGAAAATACCAAAATAGTCAGGGAAACAACTGAGGCAATTTAAGGGAGCCTTTCAACATTGAGATTATATTTGGTTAGAATAAACAGTATTGTTCCTCAACAGCGACGGCACATTGTCTCAGATGGATAGAACAATTTACCATAAGCCATCAGGAGATGTCATGGGATATAATGTTTTGTAAACTGCATATAACAGTGTTTGATTATGCATTAATCTATTGTAGTGGTCTGAAAGTCTGGGACTAAGCATTCCCCTGTTACTAAACACTTGCTGCTACCAATCAGACCATGCACAGCTGAGCTCAGAATATAATATTGTTGGAAGTGGTTGTGGAAGTATAAACATATGGATTTTGTTGTGGGAGTTAATTCAACACAATATTCTGGAGACCAGAGGCGCTTCTGCTGTTTCTGATTATGAATCATGACTCACTCTTGAACCATACTGTCTAATGGAGTCTCTTCATCTTACCAGACCAGTCAGTTAAGTTCGGAAAGCGACATCTTGAGTTGGACTGAATGTCTAACTGATAAACACACCGGCATATCTGAACACAATGACATTGTAGCATATTTTTGTCCGCATTCATAGCAGGAATTCATGTGTGATATTGATATGGTTGTGTAGTGTAGCCCGGGGGGGGGGGGGGGGGGGGGGGGGCACAATCCCACCAGCTTGCTTGTATGATTGTGTGGCCAAAGTACCAGCGATGGGGTGACGATGATGGTAAAATGAATGGAGATCATCCACAGAGGTCGGAGGGCTCATTTATTACAAAATAAAGACATCAGAAACACTGTCATTATTGCCCTTTAAGTTGGTTCGGGAATAATAACAAAAAACTGGAACAAATAGGCTTCCCGGCAACCTGTACACACAACCATCTGTTTCGCTTCTACAAGCAGAATTAGCTTCTTAAATACACTGCTGTCTGCCCACCTTGATTGGAACCATCAATTCTGGAATGAGGGTTGGGGGAGGCTAAGTAGAGAAGTAAACATTAACATTCAATCACACAATCATAAAAATGCTAAATAAATTAAATATCAAGATTTAATGTATAGTATAAAAGTCATCTATTATGTTTGTGCACAACCAATTCGAAAACTAAATAGGAAATATGTACTAGTACCAGATAATTTACATGAGGAAGAGAGAGAAAGTACAATAAGAGAGAGAGAGCGAAAGAGTGAGAGCGAGAGAGAGAGAGCGAGAGAGAGAGAGAGCGAGAGAGAGAGATCGAGAGAGAGAGGGGTAGACTTGCAGACTGGTGTTTGTCAATAACAGGTAACATAAGGCCGCCCCCTCCCCGCACCCTAGTGTTTCTGCAGAGCAGGTTTATGGCCGTGACATTATTTACTGCCACCTTCCAGGAGCGATCAATAAAAGGTTGGATGGAAGCTAATTAGCCAGGTTTATTTCTGAGTACAACTAGTGAAGCAGTAATCCCAGGCTTGTTTTACACACACACAAACACACACACACACACACACACACACACACACACACACACACACACACACACACACACACACACACACACACACACATACTGAATGAGAGACATGGAGAGAGAGAGAGGTAAAGCACGAGGGGTTTGTAGACGAAGAGAAGAGGATGGAAGGGAGTGATGGGGGTAGTGGGAGGATGAGAGGGGGAGAGAGGGGGACAGTGGGAGGGAGAAGGATTATATGAGATGATAGATGTTGGGGGGGGAGGTGAGAGAGGGTTAAAAAGAGAGAGAGAGAGAGAGAGAGAGACAGAGAGAGAGACTGTGTCCACTGAATTGCAGCACATTTATGCTAATCAGAGCAAAAAAGGCGTTCACGGGAAGGCCTTTTAGCATACATACTATAAAGCCTTGTTTGTTTCTGCAATGACTTCCACATTAACACTTTTTATGTGAAGGTGGGATGGTGTGAAGCTCAGCTCTGGGTCACAGATAGAGACTAATGTGTTTTTCTTCTTGAGGACGCAGGGCCCTACAGGGACCCACGTGTCGCCCACACACACAGACACCTTGGATTGGTTTGGGCTGACATTGCCATGACCTCACTCCAAATGTAAGCACAAAGCCGACTTTGACCTCGATGGTGCTGAGCAGCCACCGTGTGTGCGGCCGTTCTTTTAATGGAGAAGGTTACTGGCTGTGTGTGCATGTGGTACGAAGCCCAAGGATAATGTAGTGTGCTCAAGGTGCTGGGTTCAATCCCCCTCTGTCCACCAGCCGACCTGGATCTGAACTCGCTGTTAGTTGCTTTGGATAAAAGGTTCTCCACCAAATGATTGATAGTAGTAAATCTAAGGAAGACGTCATGTGACATTGAAACCTTTTTCATATGCAGACCTGAAAGCTAAAAGATACAGTACCTGTGTTTTGTGTGATCCATCCATTCTCAACCTAAAATTTGTCCAACTAGAAGGTTTCTTGCAGAAGCCATTTTTTTTCCCAAGTAATGGGAAATGATTGGCTGAGAGCCCTCTCTCCTCTGGTCCTTGAATTTGGGTGTTAAGTGAGGAAACAATAGGCAGCAACCAAAGAGGTTAATTCATAAGGGAACCTAATCAATCCTGGTGGATCTAATATGGCCTGATTCACACATGGAAAAGCATTTTCTTCCACTACTTCAGAAACACTGAGTCCTCAAATAAATTTCGGCAAAGAAAACTTAACACACAAATGATATGCGGTAACTGTGGTTCTATTTAATGATATACACAATACATTAACAAACATTGTTTTTTACCAGTATTGTATGCATTATCGTTATCGACTTGTGTTCCAAATATGCATGTGTCCCCCCGTTAATATACATTGCCATGGACTGTATTATGCTTTACGTGTTTAGTTTGCGTGTGTTTAAACAGATGGGCGAGCACACAGGCGCCCGCTTTCATTAATTATTTTACACATACACGCACGCGCGCCCGCATTCATTCATTCTTTTTAACTCTCACTCGCGGTAAAACAATGTTTTCTCACGATCAAATACTCATCAATCCTAAAACTTATGGGCTTGTACAAGATGTCTGTGTCAAGAAAATATGTGTTTGCTGTGCGGTGTTTGCAGATGCATTGAATTAAAAGTAGCCTACAACTTATTACCACTGTATCAGCTGTTCTTTCCCAAATAATTTACCAAGAATGTGTGGCTAGGTAGATGAGGGAACCAAAGTGTATGCACGAGGTGCACAAGCAACATTATGCATGCGCCCTTAAAATAGCATCTGAACAACGCGGCACTGACTTTAAACCAGGTAATTCCTGGTTTGCGGCGCAATTGTTTTCTGAAACTGGAAAATAGCACCAGGGAACGTTTGCGCCAGAACACGCCTCCTCCTTTCGCCGAACCGCCCCTTGGGCCGCAAGATCATTCCCTAATTTACAGGCCGATGGCGGTGGAGGGAAAAGAACGCTCTGCGCTAGTTGCAAACTAGCAACGACACATGTGTCAGTGTAGAAAGTCAATTGCAAGATAGGGCCCATAAGCTCATCTGTATATTTTACCTCTCAACTTCCTCAATATCTGTTGTGAATGTATTAACCTCTTAGCCTTCTAAATATAAAGCTCATCATCAGCGTATTTTTCATATTCTTTACCTCTAAGTTCCTTAATATTACTCGTAAACATACTTTACCTTGACTTCCTCAAATTTACTACTCATCAGTGTATTTTACCCATTAACTACCCAATTAGTACCCTATAAGATATTATGCCATCTGTGTAATTTACGGGGGGTGGGGAGATATGGCCTGTTTTGGTTACATCAGTGTTTGCCATAGTTTTTCCAGAAGGCCCTCCCTTAAGTAAGTGTAAATATCTTGGAGTCCCCTTCCTAACCTGTCCCCCCCTAAGCTTATAAGAAAGACATGTAATTGGTACATAGTTGCACAAACTCGGCACCTCTGAACCACCACAGTGATATTGTCCGTTTCTCTTGAGGAAATTAAGGGTCTTCTTCAGATGACATGGGTGTGCCGTTCAGGGCCATTTTAATCTGTTGTGAATGTTCCTGCTGTATGGTGCAAATGTGCTCCATCACATGACACACATCACATGACACACAGAAAATACGATTAGATTTTCTTAATCAGATTTATTCCATCAATTCAAAGTAGATTAGATGAAGCGATGTG